>NW_028237559.1:0-17350 GCF_017979445.1 Akebia trifoliata
ATGGGTTAAAAGTTTCGGAATGGGCTGATTTTTGGTGAGGATGATCTCTATGGTGAGGAGATCATCCTCACCAAAAATCAGCTCATTCCAAAACTTCTAACCCCATCAAAAATGATTTACAAAAAATGGACGGTCCACGATTTTTCAACTTGTAAACATGGGGCTAAACATTTCGGAATGGGCTGATTTTTGGGAGGATGATCTTCTAATTATAGAGATCATCCTCACCAAAAATCAGCTCATTCCAAAACTTCTAACCCATGTAGGACAAAAAATATTTGTTAAAGTGTGTGGTAAAATTTAGGGTGCTGAACATTTCCCATATATATATATATATATATATATAATATTATATATACATATGTCCAACGTTGGATGACATAATTACGTGACGCATTGTGCATTTACAATATGAGAGGAGATGAACCGAAAGTTCTACACAAGGAGACACAGATGTGACAGAACTGCACAACAGTTCAAAATATAATTTTTGCTGTATTTTCTTGTATAATTATGTTGATGTCCTCTCCTTGAAGATTAGACACCGGTTAATTGGACCCATTAACTAGAAACAGTTGGTCCGGTTTGGTTATAAAGCAATCAAAGTTTTCATTCAATGACTTAGAGTTATGTGTCACAACACAATTTTAAGGCGAATGTATGAAATATTTTATATTAAAGAGAACAGCAAATTTCCTTCTACATTAAGATTGGAATCTCCGTGGGAATTTAGTACGTCAGCACTTAGATCGCCTGCCTGGTCTGCTATTAAGATTGGAATCATTTTCAAAAGGCAAAGTCTTGTCAAACTGGTTGCACCTTAGTTCAAATTCGTCAAACGGACCAATATTTATTAAAGAATTTTAAAAACGAGCCGTGCTGGAGTTACATTGACATTGACATCGTCTGGACATTGGTGTGCACTGAACTTATGTTGTCAAAAATTACAACTATGCCTGCGTAGGCCCCTTCCACCCGCCTAATCATCTAAGTGCCTAAGTCTTACCTGCTTAAAATAGGATTTCAAGTTAAAATGATAATTTTATGAAATAATTTTGTGTACATTATATTTAAAAGAGTATTTAAGTAATTTTAAAGATAAATGGTGTCTCGATTATTTAACTAATCTAGAGTTGTCACAAATTTAAAAAACTAGTAGGTGACATGTGTAAATTGACATAAAGTGCAAACTTCGGGATTTATGAATGACTAAAATTTCTTCAAAGGAAATTTTAAAAATAATATTATCATTTAATATTTTTTAAAAGTTTTTGTTGTAATTTAAAGTATTAAATTTTAAGGATAACATAATAAAATGATATTTCTATTATTTTAAAAAGGTAAAAACCAACAAATGTAGTTATACGATCCCATGATCGTAATTTTATTTATTTTGATAAAACATAAAAAAGTGTTAAATTCTTCAAGTTTCTAATAATTTGGATACTCTCTTTTAGGATCAATTTGTTATTAATAGGTCTAAATAATTATTGGCAAAATATTGTTTTTAGAAAAAAATTTATCAAATAGGAAATGTTGTTTAAAATTATTAACATACCCTTTAATATTTATTATCATATACTATACATAAAAATGAGATTTTACTTAAATTAAAAAAACAAAAAAATTAAACCAACCTTTCCATTTTGGTCTAATCCAAATTTCCGACATAAATATCTTAAAATTTTCGGTCAAACCAATAAAGTAACAATGCGAGATTTGCCTTCTTTCATTTTTATTTTTAAATACTTTTCTTCCTTGTTCCCTTGTGAAAATTGTTCCATGTCATCTATTGGGATTTGGTGGAACTAATGCATAAAAACAGTCCATTTCATTTCATGTATAACTTATGGTTGTCTGTGACATTAAATTATATTATTTTTAGATTCGGTGTATGAAACATTTTTATATTAAATAAATGCATGGTTGACCCCACGTGTTAAAATGAAGGGTATTGACAAACGGACTTGAGGTAAGAGATTAAAATGTTTAAGTGTTAAAGTGGAAATCGACTTGACGAAAATGTTTAAGTGTTTGAGATAAGAGATTAGTACATTAATCGGCCCCATCTTACTTTCCAAAGACTTGACTATTGATTAGTGGAAAATCTTTAACTGTATTTAAAGATTTGTATTACCATCTTTATCAATACGAATTTGTTTGCCATCTTATTTTGTGTCTCTTGGACTTTTAGGTCCACCCAAGTGAGTAAACATATCAAAGGGTCTCTTTTTTTTTTTTTGAAAGGTCAACAGGATTAAGGCAGACCCAAACCAACTACAATCGAAGGAACGGGATACCACAGGCATCCTGATAAACAACAGAAACAAGGTCGCTTGAAAGCACCTCACAATTTAATTCAGTACAACCCAAACTATTCTAATAGGAAGTTAACATATCGACAATCTTATTGACCTCTCTAAAAATGTGGAAGAAGAAGACTTTGCAGAATCTATGAAGTAAATTCCTTATATCAATAACTACGTGAAGAACACTTGAAAGGTACTCTACTCTCTAAGACTAAGTCAAAGAGAGTTCTTCTCCAATGGGTAGAGGTCAGTTGCTTTGAAAACCCAAGGGACTACTTTTATATTAAATAAATGCATGGTTGACCACACGTGTTAAAAATGAAGGGTATCGGCAGGCCTCAAGTCGGTTCTTTGTTGCAATTTCATATCCTTCCAATCCGATAGTGACCTTCATCCACTAATGTGTTGGAATCATTTTCAAAGGAATTAAATGCATGCTTGCCATCTTCTTCTTCCACTATAAATTGTCATTGGAATTCTATGTGGTAAGGTCGGCACTTTGTTCATTGATTGGAATCATTTTCAAAGGTCAAACGGATTACTATTTATTAAAGAATCTTAATTTTTTTTGCCACGTGAAATTTTTTAAGCCCACTTACTGACTATATGACTTTGTGGTTCATCCCTTGATGAATCTACATTTTGATTGGTATAGCATTATCTTAAGAATCATTTTTAATCGTTGGATTTAAACTCTTTTTCAAGAGCTTAGATCTAATAGATACAAGTTATCAAACACTATGTTTTTTATCAGTCACATAATGTGAAAAAAGTCCAAATTTGGTGGCCTTAGGCCGTCGAGGCCACCAAATTTCATAAAATTCGACGGATTAAGAGGTCGAATTGACATCAAATATTTCATTGTCAATTTTTTTTTTATGGGCTGAAACTGTGAAATTAATGAAGGATGGGAGAAAATCGACAGTTCTATGCCATCCAATTTGGGAACATCAAGAATTTCGATGGTCTTGGACCATTAAAATTCACTTTCTAAAATTTATGGGTCTTGGCCCGTCAAATTTTTCTGTCAAATTTTCACGTAGTGTTGGTCCCAAAAATGTCATGTGGCATAAAATGGGGTGCCACCTTACCTTGGTTAAACACACGATACCGTTTTGGATCCCTACTCTTTTAAAAATTACTAAACCAGACTCATTTAATTGTGAAATAATAGTGTAGATATAAATATCATTTATTTGTACTATATATTTAATTTTAATTAGAAGGTGGCACATGCAAAAACACATTTATCAAAAGGGCTTATTTGTAATTTAAAATAATGATTAAAATGTTTTTAAAGATTTTGTAATAAAAAAGATGATATTTTGTAATTTTGAAAATTAAACAATGTGATTTTAAGATCATGATTGAAATTTTTTCTGATTTTAACCAAAATGATCATGATTATATTAAATTTTGTTGACTTCATTAATTTTTATAATTTCAAAACAAAATTGAGCATAAAAAGTTCACACTTGTAGATTTTAGAAAGAGATTTTACTGTCACACCAACTATCACTCGTAACACCCCAAGATATGTGTTTTATATTAAGTCTTTATTGGTGTAATACAATTGGGGTGCTCTAAGTGACGGTAGAAGCTCTTTTTCTAGAAAACTTCTTCCTTGTCCTACCCTTTCGTCATATTGACCATTAAGGGAGTCTTGTCAAAAACATCTCATTATCTTGGTGGTAATAATGTAAATTTATTCAATATTTTCATATTTTTAAATTTACAATTATATTTATCATCTGTATTTAAGAAGATAAAAATTAATCAAATACAACTCATATCGTGGTAGCTTGAAATTCAAGGGTGTCATGGTCATTATCATATTTTAATCAGATCAGACTCCATCCATTGATAGGCACATAGAGACTGGTCAATTAAAGCAACAGTGAATTAATCAATAATTTATTTGATTAATCATGGAATATGGTAACATTTTCACCACATACACTAAAATTTTATTTTCTTATAAATTCATATTTCAAGCATAAGATAAGGTTTTTAAAAAATTTATCTGATTTTTATGAAATTTTCACAAATTTATTCGGATTAAATCATGAAAAAACTAGTAGACTTGAAACATGATTACTGAGATAGAGAGAGAGAAAGAGATGTTGATCGATAAGCGAAATAACATAATTATATATGACTAAACTAGCAAGCAAGCATAAACCCAATCCTTGTTGGGTCAAAAATTTAGAATGGACCCATCAGCCTGAAAAGTTAAAATAACTACTATTTTGCAGGATTGGTATTAGTTCCAGGGTCAAACGCTCTTCTTGATAGTCAAAATAATCCATAGAGGTCAAGCTCGATGTGCTGGTTTCTCGATCATCAATGCGATGCTTGACATTAATCAATCGGTTGTTGCTTTCTGTGTCGGATCGCTTTTGTCTCTTTCTTTTTCTTTCTTCAACCACCTCAGTCTCTTTAGAACATTTTGAATGCCCACTCATTCTAATTCTACACGACACCCATTGTTGAAATTGCTTCTAAAATACTGGACGTTAAAAAAAAATTATAACCCAAAAATGGATGGATATCAAATTTAAGGAGAAATTACTAAAAAGTTGTAGAAAAGTAGGAAATTATTCAGGTTTCTTATAATCTGGATAAGCTATTTTGAGGTCTACATAATTATTGGCAAAAAAGTTATTTTCAGAATTTTCTATACCAAATAGAAAAATATTATTTCAGATTACTAAAATATCCCTTTAATATTTATTATCAAACAACATACTTTTGGGAAGGGTATTTTGTAGTTTAACTTTTTTTCCAATTCGGTAAAAATATTTAATTTTAAATTAAAATGAGTAATAGTGTGATGGAATGGAAATTTCACAAATGTCAAACGACGATATGAGCATAAATTGCAGGGAAAATGTAAATTTACTTTTATACCCTTTTGATTTAACAAGAGTAAATGATTATTACACTAATATTTTTGTTGTGACGAAGATAGATATAACTTGTAAGAAAAAAAAAGAGGTAAATTTTCTTTTATACCTCCTTTGATTTAATCAGAATAAATGACCATGTTTTTAATTTAAATTACAAAAAATGAAAAATTACACCAACCTTTTTATTTTGATTAAAAATTGGTAGTAAAGTGTACTCGTGCATTATCTATAGGGTTTTCTTATCATTATTGCATATGAACACTAGCCCTTGTTTATGTCCAATCAACTTTTTTTCTTTATCAATTAAAATATTTTTACTTTTACTCTTACTATTAACTCTCCACCGACCTCTTTTTTCCTTACACAACTCGTTTGGATCTAGACGAATTTTTCATTTTCCTTTTTCTTGAAATGAAGTAGTATTGTAGTTTAGTCTTTTTTCTTACATTTTCAAGGCTTAAAAAATTCATCAATGTAGGTTATTAAAGAATTCATTCTTTTTTAAAGGTAATCAAGGAATTAAGATAGACCCTCCACTAGAAATAAAAATAATATTATTATCTTACGAAGATGTGACTCTCCTATTATATAAGTCACGACATTAAAGATTTGTAAAATGAAGATGATGAAGAAGAAAATAGTAGAAAAAAAAAAGAAGAAATATATGCATACAGATACATACATATATAAATAGCTAAAAGATTCTATGGTACCGGACAGTGCATAATAGGGTATAACTCAAGTATTTCTTGATTTACCTTACCTTTAAGATAGCCCAATATGTTATATCAGTAGGTGAGAAGATGTAGTCTGACATTCATTCTCTCTCTCTCTCTCTCTCTCTCTCTTAGTTGGTGGTCTTCATGGATTTACTATTTCAAAACCCCAAAATGAAATTACACTCCAACCTGTCCCCATTGATTGATTCCAACATCACTTTTGGAAAGAGACATCAAACAAATCCACTTAAAGCCATGGTTCAAAGATTGGACTCTAAAGTCCAAAACCTAATAAAGGTTAATCATTATGGTTATACATCCAATAAACATTGAATTTTGCTGTTTTCTTAGTGTACAATGTTTGATGTCCTCTCCTCACTCAAAGTTCTATGAGGGCACTCAATTGGACCACTAACTCTGTAGGGGTTTGGTGGGTTTATTTATATATTTATATTATCAGATTACAAATCTGAGCAATCATTCTTAGCTTTAGACCTATCCAATAATCATGATTTAATCTCACACCATCAAAAGAACATCATGAACAAAATAAAGAAAATATATCGATTTTTTTTTGGTGGGAGGAGGGGGCATTGTTATAGCCAATTCTCTAAAGCATGATTTTTATTACAGATTATGTGTCCTCACCCCTGCCTTCCTCTTCTACATTTGAGGACATGCCTGTATTTATAGATTTATAATTTCTATGGTTGTATAACTTTGTCATCTGATTGTATCATTCTACATGATTAAATCATTTCTTATACAATCATGTTATATCTTTCTCAAAAATAATGTATGTACCTTTGACACCACGTGAATACTTAGATCTAAGTATATCCATATTCGAATCTAAATAAAAATTCGGATCAGACCAGGATCTAATTTGGATCATACTAAGAAAGACCATATCTGAACTTGTCAGGTTTGTCAAGTTCGTCGGTTGAATTGGAACATACCTACATTCAAAGAATTCTTCCCTAGATTTGGGTCTGATCAATTAATTTTAGGTTAAGAGACACTAAACCATATTTAACCCTTTTTATTTGGATATACTGATCCAAATCCACTAGCTCCAAACCCCCCCGCCCCCCACACACCCACAAGGTAATCTGGTCCAAAATAAAGGGATTCCAACTATTGTGGTCAAAATGAGTTCTGATTACTAAAAGTCATCAAATGAAAGGTTCTTTCAAACTTTATTTTTTGTATTTTTGGACTTTTAGGTCCTCCCAGGTGAGTAAACATATCAAAAGGTCCCTAAGACTAAGTCAATGAGCGCAGACAATATCCCACCCTCACGTGTATAAGACCAACAACATTCTTATTCAATGGTAGAGGTCAGTTGCTTTGAAAACCCATGTTTTTCAAATCATGGACAAATTCACCTATTTTTTTTTTCAAATCTCTAACCAAAGCAATCGACCTTCACTTATTTCAAATCTTCTTCAAGTAGGTATTAATGGATCGGTCCCCGCTTCAATTCCTGAAGTAACCAAAGCCAAGACCATCAAACTTTGAGAGAATTGTCAAAATGGCACATTAAAATTAAATTTTTTTTTTGATACCAAAATGGCATATTTTATTCATTTTAATTATAAAAATGGTAACTTAACATACTGAAAATTTATAAACCTATCCCCTACTTTGTGGGCTTAAGTTAAGGCCCTAACCCTTGCTTTCTGTACGGACCAGCCACGGTTTATGGTCCATTGGGTCTAAATTATAGCTCTAACTATAGGCTATAACAATGTTTTGAGTATCATAAGTCATTGACATGTCCCACATAATGTTAACTTGGTAAGAGGAATTTATATTTAGTGAAGAATTTAAAAATTAAATGAGAATAATTTACTTTTTATCCAAGGAAGCTAGAGGAAATATTTTCTAACAAAGATTATCAAGGCTTTGCATACCCCTAATTTTAAAATTAAGGACAAACCTGAAGTTACAAGATACCTAATTTGTACTTATTTTATAATGGGTTGGGGATACATTGGCTCTTAAGAATGACTCATGAAAAAAACACATGATCTCAATTATTTCAACATAAAATCCAATGGTTGAGATTTATGAGCATCTTGATAACATAAATCTCGAAGATACTTATCCCAAGGATAAATCTCAATCATTGGATTTTGCATTTAAAGGGTTGGGGTCTTGTGATTTTTTCATTAGTCATTCTTAGGAGTCAAGGGATCCTGACCCTTTTATAATTAGGGTCTGACTAACTACACATCACCTAGTATTGGTTGCACTCCATTACTTAAAAAAAAAAATTCATTTACACTCTATAAATAAAATTACTTTCTAAAATATCAAGTTACAATCTATGAGGAATCATGACACCAAAGCTTCATAAACTTTAGATTCAGTTTTCAAATCTTTATGATCTACAACTAAGGTGAAAATATGCAAGAACGGCGAACGATGGGTTCTTTTTCTTCATTATTGGTGTAAATTCTTTAAGGGTGCAAGTGTAACATGGAAGGATGGAATAGGAATTTTTAGATAAAAGCCAAAAGTACGTTTTTATTTTATTTTATGCTATAGTGCAATCAGTACAAGGTGATGTGCAACCACTCAACCCTTATAAATCTTTTACTAAATTTGGATGTTAATTCTCTCATTTCTTTCATATATGCATGGAAAAAAGAGTGAAAAGAGCTCTTAACTAAAGATCAAGTTTAACTCTTACTTATCTCACCATAATCTGATATTGTGTATGAATATGCCCTTTAGAATAATGCATCTATGGTCTAATGTATCAATGTACACCTTATTACAATACATCATGTTCTAGTAATACTAGATTAATAAGTATGATGTTGTTGTGGCTGGTTCATAGTAAATTGTTGGTTAGAAGAAGATGATTCTATCAGGTAACAAGATGATTTTGTTGATCGTCTTTGCTGTTTTCATTTTCTTTGATCCAATTTTGAAATTACAACGGATGCATTAAGATCGATGAGGACTGTGGTGTCCTCATTCTCTTCATAATGTCCTCCCCACCCATTCTTTCTCATTCTATACACCACCCATTCTTCAAATTGCATCTAAAATTCAAAGCAAAAAATAGTTATAAAATAATAATAATAAAATAAATAAAAATTGCCTCAACTTATCTTTAAAAAAAAAAAAAAAAATTGCACCAACCTTTTGTATTGGTCTAAAACTTGGGGTAAAGTGTACTCATACATTATCCATTTGGTCTTTATGTCATTTTTAGATGTTTTATCATCATTTCTCTAGTAATAAAATACTAGTCCTTGCATGTGTCCAATCAAACTTCCTTCTTCATCAAGAATATCCTTGGTATTACCATTAGTGTTCCACCAACCTCTTCCTTTGACTATTCAATTAGGTTTAGATCCATTCTTCATCTTTCCTTTTCTTGAAATAGTAGTATTGTCCTTTAGTCTCTACTTCCATGCTCTCATATCCTAATATCATAAAAATACACTGAAGGTTCATAGAAGACTTGAAAAAGAAGAAGAAGAATAGTTGGGGGAAGGAGAAAGAAAGAAAGAAAATAGGAAAATGATCTCAAATACTGCATTTATTTATTAATTTTTTAAATATGGGCCAAACTGTCTCCCGAAAGGAAAATTTAGATTATTCAAGGCTCTTTAAAAAAAAAAACGCTATCCTTACAACGACCTTTTGAAGCAGGACTTGAAAATGCCTAAAATATCTTTTTAAAGATGTTTTGGTGAATTTTAAGACACCGCTATGTTTTAAAACTGATGACACGCCCACGCCCCTTATGCTTAGTCTTCTCGCATAAAAATATGACAAATGACTTAAAACTCCTTGATTTTTCTTCTCAAAACCAATCATTTTCAACCTCTTGGATGATGACGACTGTTATAATGCCTTTATTAGTCTATAAGAGATGTATGAGGTTAATGGTCATGACATCAATTTTAAAACATTAACGGTATTTCAACTATTCACAAAAGTGTGGATGGACCATAAATTATGGAATGGAAACGTTGATGTTTTACAAAAGTATTTTAGGCATTTAATCAAATAATATTTTTAAATATCTTTATAAGGACAATATCCAAAAAAGTTGACCTCAAATGATCATATTTTCTATCAAGAGAACTTTTGGTTCATATTTTCAAAGATATGCCTCTGAAATCAATTTCCCAAGAAAATAATTAAAAGAATATATATACATAATGCCTAAGAGATTCCATGGTTCAAAGTTGTAGACATCGCAATTGTTAATGGGGTTTGATTCAAGTATTTCTTTGTTTATCTTTGCTTTGAGATAGCGCAATAAGGCTGCATCCGTAGGTGAGAATATGTAGTAGTGTGGCATTGGAGGAACCCAAACAATAACCCAATACAAAGCTTACTACCCAGGTACTCTCTCTCAATTGGAAACTTAACGGAAGAGATATTATTTGAAGTAAGTTATCAATGCATTGGTTCAATCAAATATGCACCAATGGACTACCTCAACTTCAGTTTTCATCCCAAACCATCAAATCGATGGAGACCATGCAAAATGTTATCTTGACATAAACATGTCGTTGCTTGTGGAAGAGCTTCTATTGGGAGAAGTTCAAACGGGATCATATGGTGCATGGCCTCAAACTTTCATTGATTAGTTTGTGATTTGTTTTATACTCATTTTAAGTCTTGACTAGATAGTAATACATTGCTTTTGTTTTCATCCTAAAATTGAATAGCTATGGGGGCAACTAAGAGTGGAATTTTTTTTTAGGAGCAATAGTGGTAAATTTCTTTATCCACCGCCAACACTACAACAAATATGGAAATTAGGAACGGTTTATTACCGTTCCTAAGCCACTATGAAACGACTTGCAGACCGCCTTTAATCGAGGCGTCGTTAATGAGGTTAAACGGCTGAAAGCCGTATGTTTCATGATTTGGAACAGTTAAAACCTGTTCCAGATCTCAGAATTTGGAACGACTTAAAACCCTGCCTAATCTGCATCTTTATATAACAGCACACAATAACCCAAAAAGATTTGAGACATCGGATTTTATAGAATTGATGTCCTACGTCTGAGAATTTAGAAATCGGTTATAAACCGATATCTAAAATTGTTATAAATTGATATCTA
Organism: Akebia trifoliata; assembly: GCF_017979445.1. NCBI lineage: Eukaryota > Viridiplantae > Streptophyta > Magnoliopsida > Ranunculales > Lardizabalaceae > Akebia > Akebia trifoliata. The sequence goes on from NW_028237559.1 coordinate 11,040, forward strand.
ATAGAGGGGGAGATGAAATCTATCTAGGGAGGCAGATCGAGAGAGATCGATCGATCGATCAATAGAGAAGGGTATAAGATCGGTTGAGGGAGATAAAGAGTGATCAAGGGATCGATCGAAAGAGTGTGTGGGAGAGAAAGAGAGAGGTCAATCCAGAGAGACGGATAGAGAGAGAGAGAGAGGTAGATCGAGCGAGAGACTGAGAGAGAGAGAGAGAGCTCGATTGGAGAGAGATGAGATCGAGGGAGAGACAGAGAAAGAGAGAAATTTCGGTTCGTTCCAAAAGAATCAGACCAAAATTTGAAATTTTAAAGTACGATTAAAACGGTTTTAGAAGGTAAAACAGTTTAATGCCGTTTTTAAATAGATACGGCTTAATGCCGTTTTAAAATTTTGTTCCTATTTCACAATTTTTTTTGTAGTGGTTCCCTTTTATAATACTTTTCAATCTCCAAATATAAGCTCCAATTTATTTACTGAAATTGCTAGGAATGCATCTTCCACTTCCATGAAAATTTCTTTCCCCAACTCCATCTCAATATGATGGTTCAAAGTCCCAACCATAATAAGAGTTAACTATAGGCCCATGATGGACTTAGACCCAAGAAGTACCCAGTCTGATAACTTATAGGACCAATTTCAGATCCTTCCAATCCGATAGTGATCTTAACCAATAATGTGTTGAAATATACAAATAATGTAAATTTGCATTTTGCATTTCTTAAATCAAATCGAATTATAGTAATGCTTTAGATTGGATCCAGAATAATACAGACCTTATCGGATTAATACCAATTTGGATCCAAACCTGATCCTTCAAAGATTATATGTACAATAATAAATGTAAAAACTTGATCAACTATGGGTGTCCATTGAAGTGTTTTACTTAAGGGGGAAACCGGCCACCAACTCTTTACCTGCAAATTTCCTGTGAGCACTCAATTGGACCGACTATCCCTATTTACAAATTTTCCATTTTGAAGATAACTTAAAGTTATAATCTGCAATACAATTTTAGAGTGTATTAGATTTCAAGTTTAAAGAGGAAAGAAAATTACGTTTTATGAACAAGTGTTATAATGTTGAGTGAAATTTTCAGATGATTAATAGATAAAGAATATATGCAAAAGTGACATAAATGTATGACTACACCTTGACTACACATTCTAATCATAAGATAATGATTCGGTGCATTTTTATATATCTTAATACACTACATCATAATTGATATTCTAACATTAATGACCTATGTGGCGTAACATTAAGTAACCTTGTAGAATTCATCTTTTATTATTTAGTAGATAGTAGTTATATATTAATTTGCTAACATTATAGTCTAATTGATTGGGCTTCAAGTTTTGTTTAAAATCTTAATCCATGCCCATCTAACTTGGGTTGGGCTTCAAACTCTCAATTAAGCCCAACTCCTAAAATGGACATATATATAGCAATGGAAGGTGATTCATGCATGTGATTGTGATTTCAAAGAACATTTTGTCCAGAAGAAAGATAAGAAACTCTTGCCCCGTGCCATGATACTTGTTCCTCTTGCAGACATCAAGGCACTTTTCTGGGCCCAACCCATGAATGTTGGACTCACCTCTCATGGGCTTTATGAACAGGTTGTCGGATGGATCATAAATGTTGTGACTAGATCCCAAACCACACACTGAAACTCGATTTTTGAAATCTGTCCCTTCTAACATCAAAGTAATCAATTCCAATAGCCATACTTCAAGAATGTGTTGCAAAACAAATACAAGTAATAATAAAGAAAGTAGACAAAAGAACACAATTATAACACAGGACACATGTAGTTACAAGAACAAAAAAATTACAAGAATAAAGGTTTATACTTATCTCCGACTCTTCGGTGAAATCTACTAAATCTCTACATCTAACCTTAGTAAAAATTCAAACAAGACATTGATCTCACTTTTGTTGTCGCAAGCCCATGACTACAATGTGAATATCACCATCTAGGTTTTACAAGAGAAGAAGAATACTCACATAGAGACTCAATGTTTTCTCACACTCTCCCAAAGAGAAAATCCCATTTTAGATAAACATCATTTTATGGACACTAACAACCATCTAGAGACCTCATTTTATTTTTCATAAGTTAATGACAAGGAAAATTCCAAAATAACCTACATAAGTGGAAAAACCCATCGACCCTTATAAACAAAAGAATGTTGTACCGAAAATACTATATATAAAAAAATTACCAATATGACCTCAAATGCCTACTCTCAAAGTGTATTTATTGCACTTTAACATGTGGCTAAGGGCACACGTTAATAGGACCCAAAAGATATTAATACCAGTTTCGTTTATTTTCAAGGCACGCACATATAGTTATGATGTGGTGTGAAGGTTGTTTTCCTAACAGACTGCACTAATCTTGAACAAATCTCAATAATGGGCATGTTAAATTATGATCTTAGACTTTGATAATTAATTTGTAGATTTATTACCACATTATCCATCTTAGGTTTTTGACAAATTCTATTTTTTTTTCTTCTTTTCTTACTTACATTTATCTCGAACTACTAGTTGGTGATTTTATATCATCAAACCCAACAACAAATAAATATGAAGGACCAATCCCAGTAGTACATTTAGTCTATTAAAGATACAGAATGAAGTAGCTACCCAACTCCCAGTGGTACAAGATTCAAACACTTCTGATATTTGGGGAGGCAACTTATATATATATATATATATATATATGTTCAGCACCAAACATTTTGCCCAATCATTTTTGTACTATATGGGTTAGAAGTTTTGGAATGGGCTGATTTTTAGTGAGGATGATCTATGGTGAGGAGATTATCCTCACCAAAAATCAGCCTATTCCAAAATTTCTAGCCCCATGTTTACAAGTTGAAAAATTGTGGACCGTCCATTTTTTGTAAACCATTTTTTATGGGGTTAAAAGTTTTGGGATGAGCTGATTTTTGGTGATGATGATCTTCTCACCGTAGAGATCATCCTCACCAAAAATTCTAACCCATGTAGGACAAAAATGGTTGGGCAAAATGTTTGGGGCCGAACATTTCCATATATATAAGGGTCAGGTTCAAGGGACATGAGAAAACATATGTAAAAACAATGTAACATTAATAAAATTTTAAAATATGGGTTAGAAATTTCAGATTGAACTGATTTTTTGTGAGGATGATCTCTATGATGGGAAGATCATTTGAAAAAAAAAATCAGTCCAATCTGAAACTTCTAACCCCATTAAAAGTGATTTAGAATGTGGACCGTCGATTTTTTACCAATAATTTATAAATCACTTTTGATGGATTTAGAAGTTTCAGATTGAGCTGATTTTTTGTGAGGATGATCTTCTCATCATAGTGACCATCATCGTAAAAAATCAGCTCAATCCAAAATCTCTAACCCATATTTTTAAAAACCATTGTTTTTTCATATGTTTTTGCATATTCCTTGAACCGCCCTTATATATATATGGCTCAGGATCAAGGGACATATAAAAAAACATATGTAAAAACAATGTAACATTAACAAAATTTCAAAATATGGGTTAGAGATTTTGGATTGAGCTGATTTTTTGCGAGGATGGTCACTATGATGAGAAGATCATCCTCGCAAAAAATCAGCTCAATTTGAAACTTCTAAATCCATCAAAAGTCATTTATAAATTATTGACAAAAATGGGCAAAAAATCGACGGTCCACATTCTAAATCACTTTTAATGGGGTTAGAAGTTTTAGATTGGACTGATTTTTTTTTTTTTTTTCAGATGATCTTCCCATCATAGAGATCATCCTCACCAAAAATCAGCCTATTCCAAAACTTCTAACCCATGTAGGACAAAACACGTTTGTTAAAGTGTAAGGTAAGCTTAGGGTCGGGAACGGTCCCCTATATATATATATATAGGGTCCCTTTCAGCAACAAACATTTTGGCAAACATTTTGACAAAACATTTTTCAAAACATGGGTTAGAGATTTTGGTGTGGGCTGATTTTTGGTGAGGATGATCTCTACGGTGAGGAGATCATCCTCATCAAAAATCAGCTCATTCCAAAACTTCTAGCCCCATGTTTACAAGTTGAAAAATCGTGGACCGTCCATTTTTTGTAAACCATTTTTGATGGGTTAGAGGTATTGGAATGGGCTGATTTTTGGTGATGATGATCTCCTCACCGTAGAGATCATCGTCCCCAAAAAATCAGCCCATTCCAAAACCTTTGAAAAATGTTTTGCCAAAATGTTTGTTGCTGAACATTTCCCACATTTATATATATATATATATGGGGGCGGTTCAAGGGCCATGTGAGAAAACATGTGAGAAAACTTTCGTTTTTCAAAATAAGGGTTAGAGGTTTTGGATTGAGCTGATTTTTTGCAAGGATGGTTTTTTGCAAGGATGGTCACTATGATGAGAAGATCATCCTCACAAAAAATCAGCTCAATCAGAAACTTCTAAATCCATCAAAAGTGATTTACAAATTAGTGATAAAAATTGGTAAAAAATCGACGGTCCACATTCTAAATCACTTTTAATGGGGTTAGAAGTTTCAGATTGGGCTGATTTTTTTTTTTTTTTTGGATGATCTTCCCATCATAGAGATCATCCTCACAAAAAATCAGCTCAATCCAAAATTTCTAACCCATATTTTAAAATTTTATTTACCGTCGAAAGTTTTCTCACATGTTTTCTCACATGGCCCTTGAACCATATATATATAGGGTCCCGTTCAGCAACAAACATTTTGGCAAAACATTTTTCAAAACATGGGTTAGTGGTTTTGGAATGGGCTGATTTTTGGTGATGATGATCTCCTCACCATAGAGATCATCCTCACCAAAAATCAGCTCATTTCAAAACCTCTAACCCATGTTTTGAAAAATGTTTTGCCAAAATGTTTGTTGCTGAACATTTCCCATATATATATAGGAACGAATCAAGGGACATATGAAAAAACATATGTAAAAACAATGTAACATTAATAAAATTTTAAAATATGGGTTAGAAGTTTCAGACTGAATTGATTTTTTGTGAGGGTGATCTCTATGATGGGAAGATCATAAAAAAAAAAAAAAATCAATCCAATCTAAAACTTCTAACCCCATTAAAAGTGATTTAGAATGTGGACCATCGATTTTTTGCTAATTTTTGCCAATAATTTGTAAATCACTTTTGATGGATTTAGATGTTTCATATTGAGCTGATTTTTTGTGAGGATCATCTTCTCATCATAGTGACCATTCTCGCAAAAAATCAACTCAATCCAAAATCTCTAACCTATATTTTGAAAAATCATTGTTATATATATATATATATATATATATATATGGGGGGCGTTCAATGGCAAACTTTTTAGCAAACTTTTTGGCAAAACATTTTTTAAAACATGAGTTAGAAGTGTTGGAATGGGCTGATTTTTGGTGAAGATGATCTCTACGGTGAAGAGATCATCCTCACCAAAAATCAGCCCATTCCAAAACTTCTAACCCCATCAAAAATAGTTTACAAAAAATTGACGATCCACGATTTTTCAACTGGTAAACACTGGTTAGAAGTTTTGGAATCACTACAAAAAAATTGCCAAATAGGAACAGACGTCTAAAACGGTATTAAGCCGTTTTTTTTAAAAAAACGGTATTAAACCGTTTTACTTTATAAAACCGTTTTATTCGTAGTTTAAACGCCCCAATCACCGTATTGGAACGAACATCTCTCACAGTCTCATTCTCTCTCTCTCAGCCGCTCCCTCGATCGAGCTCTCTCATAATATTTTGGATTAGCTCATAATATTTTGGAATACTCCTCAAGTTTTTTCTCAACCTATTGGAACCATATCTTAAAGAGATATTTAGAGAAATCATTCCACATTTTGGTGGATATCTGAAATGCTCCTTTTGTTATCAAACTGATATGTCTCTCTTGATCTCTGCCTTCTCTAAGTGGTTAATGAAAATGACCTAAATAGCCTTCTCTGTAACATTTCGTCCTTCCCCCCTGATTTGTTTTTTCTCTCCTAAATCAGTCATCTTCAACCGGTTGAATACTTCAAGGAAATCAGCAAAAGTAAACAACATTATGAGAAACTTGTCCATGCCTGAAGAACTATCATCTCATAACTGAGAATCACTTGATGATCCTGTTGAATCCCCTTACCAAGCTCCTCTGCTGATACATGATTTTCTTCCACCTTACATGATGCATAGACACAAGTTAACCTGTACATGATGAATAATCTGCCCTTTCAAGAACCAAAGAGGCATTTTTCCTTGATAACATTGTAAAAGAGTAGCCAAAAGGACTGAACCCA
>NW_028237560.1:0-17245 GCF_017979445.1 Akebia trifoliata
TTTTCAATTTTTCTTTTTAATGTGTGTTTTTTCCATGAAATCTAAAAATATGTGGTATTGGATTGCCAATTTGATAATCCATGTGAGACAATTCGGTCTCATCCATGAACGAGAGCGAGGCTTGATGTGTTGAATAGAAGCCAAACTGGTTTGATATAAATCTATGTAATTACCAAATTTTGTGCTATTGAAAGAGTTTCTTTGTTTTATATTGGTCATTTGAAATGAAAAGGAAATTTTCCTTCTTCGACCTATTTTTCTTTTATAGACATACAAAAAAAAAACACTAAATACCATCATTTTTGACTTGTGACCCAAAAACATTTTTTCTTCTTGAAATTAGTTATCTTCAAGTCAAACTGGCCCGACTTCCATTTTTTTTGTATACAGTTATGTTCTCTATGTGTCCCCTGATATAAGAATGTGACCAATAAATCCTTCATCGTGATGCTTGAACTTCAATTTTATTAGCAGTGGATAAATTGTTTTTTGTCCAAAGCGGACATACTACTGTTTTTTAACCCTTTATCTTATCTCAGAAATAAGTTCAATTGGATTATCTCATCAATCTGAACATTAGAGGAATGGTCTAGGAAATATGTCTACTAAATTGGATATGAATTTTTCTTCTTTTGCATAACGGGTTCAATGATTAAGGCCAAGGAAGGATTTTATGCCCATTAAAAAAATGTTTGAATCCAATGATTGGTGTGGGTGTCAAACTACTCCATTCACTGGTGTTTGTGTTTAGTGTGTTTGTAGCTGCTTAGGGAGAGGCCTGTTATTGATTACTCCGTGGTGGATGCTTATGTTAATCAAATCAAAGGAAGTAGCTCAAGGTGACGTGGAAGTCTCTATCTGTGTAACCTTGATATGAATGGTATTGTAATGGGGATTAGGTGAAAGCGCCCTCGATCCGCGGGGTGCGCGGATCCGCTTTTGACCCTTGAGGTTTGGGAGTCGCCACCTAGTTATTGTGGTCTAGGAACCAAACTGAGTCTAACATGGATAAAAGGAACTAATCTACCATAAAAAAATCTGAATTCGGGGATCAAGTTACGGGGTTGGAAGGTGTTAGGCACCAACCCCGCCCGGCCAAAGCCGGTCTCTACTAAATTCCCAAGTAAATTACATTGCTAAAACCTAGATAAAAAATAAATAAAAATAAAAATTTACCTTTCCGATGGCAAGGACTTGGTTCCCTCAGATCTGACAAAAAGAGCTCCTTGTACCGTGCTCCCTTGCTTCGTTCTGTTTCCGGATTTGACTTCGGATCTCCGAGGCAAGGTATCTCCTTGTTTTTTAATCTGAACTGTTCAAGTTTGTTGAGGATTTGGGAGTGTTTTTAGAAGGCTTTTGGGTGTTTTCTAGACTAAAATTGAAGGAGGGATGTTAGTTAAGGAGTTGGGGCTCCAAAACTAGGGTTTATGGGGGGCTAGGGGAGCTTCTAGACCTACTTCTCTTAGGGTTTATTATTTGATACGAAAATAGGGTGTGAGCACCTCTATTTATAGATGTTTTTAGGAGTTGATTTGGATAGAGTTAGTGTTTAATTAGAGATCTTTTAATTAGAGTTGTGTTTTAGTTTGACTTGTTTTAGGTAGAATTGTGTTTTAATTAGAATTGTTTTAGGTAGAATTGTGTTTTAATTCAAATTGTTTTAGGTGGAATTGTTTTTTAGTTAGAACTCTATTAGATAGAGTTATTATTTAATTAGAGTTCTATTATAACTTTTGGTCTTATTTGATTGACTTTTAATGTTTTGACTTTAGTCTGAATTGATTGACTTTTAATATCTTGACTTCAGTCTTGCTTAATTGACTTTAATTTTGACTTCAGTCTTACTTGATTGACTTTAATACTTTGACTTCAGTCTTGCTTGATTTACTTTAAATTTTTGGAGAACCCCCTTCCATTATTTCTTTAATTCTTTGGACCCCCAAATGGAGGGGTCCTTAAAGAAATATCCCACGAACCCTCAACAATTTTGCCTGAGAGTCTGATTAATCGATTTTTAAGGTTCAAAATTTTAAATTAATTTCATTAATGTTTAAATTTAATTATTTAATGTTTTATTTATTAATTTCGAATTTTTTAATTATGAAAAATGTGAAATTACCGTTTTGCCCCCGAAGAGGACTTTTCACATTTTAAGTCGATTTTTAATGTTCTAGGATGTTTTAGAATCGGTTTTTCGTAAGGAATTCAATGAGAATGTTGGTTTGTGTCCTTTATGAAAAATTTTATGTGAAATGATTGTGAACTTTATGAGGGGCATTTTCGTAATTTTGTCAAATTCTGTTAAAATTGGTAAAATGATTTATTTGGTTCCGATTTGTTATTTTATGTGTTCGAGAGAGTTTTCCTAAGCGTAACGTAAGCTCTAGGGTTGTTTTGATGTCAGGGGTATTTTGGTAATTTGATCAATTTTTAGTGATTTTTATCGTGAAGCTTCTTTTTGGTCTGCAAGATGATGATTTCTATGTTTCTGGGGTCGTATTTTCCTAGCGTATCGTGGTTTCTAAGGTTTTGTCAATTCGAGATACCTCATCCGGATTTCTGAAACAAATCTGGTAACAAAATAAAGCAATGGAATACACATCCATCATTGGGAATCATTGCAATCGGGTTGACGAGTTGATTAATCAGGCGAATGCAAAAATGGGGTGTCTACATTAGGCCTCAGCTTGGATTTGATAAATTTTGAATGGGTTAAGAGCCCTTCCTTGCCTTGGTCATACAATTCAAATTCAAGGCTGCCAGGCCTAATTTCACTATTTAATGGATTTTATATCTTGATGTCACATGGTGATCTTAGTTTTCTGTAATTTTTTGATTTTTTTTTTCCGATTTATTGGTTTTACTCTTGTAGATCTTGCCTAGAAACGTTAACAAACCGGATTCTCATTCAGCCTTACTTCCGAACATGCGAATGAAGAACCGATCCAAAAAAAAAAAAAACAATGTGAATGAAGATGTCAATTTCAAAAATATTTTATTTTGTCTTGACTTCGAATCTTATTTTTGGCTTCGAATCTTAGTTATGATTGTTGAAGAACTAGGATTTATGTTCTTTTATTAGTTTTTAAGAAATGTATAATCTACATATTTCATTTCTTCAATGTGCAATGAGATTCTTTCATTGTTAGATTGGGTTGATGGTTGCAATTTTAGAGATTTAGGTGTTATTCTTGTAATCTTTTTCAGTGTGTGTTGTATAGTGTTATTCTTGATGATTGAAGAACTAGGGTAAATAGCAATGGACAGTTGGTATCTTGTTGTCAAGTTATAAACGTTTCAAAATGAGTCCCCTGTTCAAGTAGTCACATCTCTAGGTTACATCTTTCTCTTCCTAAGTGTCCTTTTCCCCCGTATTTCTCTTTTTGGTGGTGTTTCTGCAAATATTTACATGAATCTAACTCCTTCCATCCATGCAGAACCCAGGTTAGTGGTTAGTTATCTTCAGACATTAAAAATCCTCGGAGGAGTTATTGAAGGAACAGGTTGCTTGCTTGCTTGTTTGTAACGTTTTAGCTTCATAGGGAAGACCATCGTTGAACATACTGATTTTAGTTTCCATTGGATATCAGCTTCAAAAAGCAAAGAAAAAGGAAACTGCATTCATTGTGACATTTGTGGAACTAGAGCAGGAGATAGCAGAATTGAAGGTGATCCTGCAATGAATTTTATACATGTCTGTTAAATTTAATTTCTTCTAGTCTCTCTCCTTCAGCGGGTTATTTGGAACACAAACATCTTTTGAGTTAATTCCACAAGTGCTAGTCAATCACATTTTTGGGGAAACTGTTATTATGTCAAAAGAAGCCATACTCTTTCTCTACCTTTACACACACAAGCTTGTATAGTATTTGCCAAAGAGGAATTATGCTTTTCTATGTATTTGAAAAATACCCCTAATTTCCTGTAGTCTGCTGCATTATTGCTTATCTGAATTTTTAGGAAACCATTATCCAACCTAAATTTTTTTTCCCTTAATGTTTGGTTGTCCAATAGAATTTCTTTTTGTGATCCTTCATACATTTGTATCAAACTTTGTTCATAAATTTCCAGCTATACATGAAGAATTTACACATTTAAAGGTGCATGCTTGGTACTCCCTAGAAGGTTAATATCTGTGAAAGTCAGTATACTGCTCTTTGATACTCTCTTATCTTTAAAGCAGGATACAATACCCATCGTGTGAAATATTCCGGTGTCATGCGTTACAGCTATGTGGATCTAATAGGCCATTGTCTCACTACGTCACAACAGTAAATTTTAGACGTCACTGTAGCACTAAATTCGGTGGCCCTAACCCGTCGTTTATATTTCGTTGATCCACAGCCCACATTTAGGCCCATGAAACAATTCGACAGGCTTAGCCCACCAAATTTTTTTCCATCGTTTTAACGGGCCCATCGTCTTAACGAACTCTCCCTCTCTCATTCTGTTTTTTCTCCGCAATTTTTCGAGTTTCTCTCTGTAAGTCTCTCCTCTCTCTGTAAGTCTCTTGATCTCTCAACCTCTCCTCTCTCTGTAAGTCTCTCTATCTCTCCTCTCACCGTATTTGATCTCTCTCACCTATTCGATCAATTGATTCAGAAAATTGTTGATCGTCTTCTTCGACTTAAGCTCAAATCGAAAAACTTAAGCTCAAATCCTCTCGATCTCTCCTCTCTCTGTATTTGATCTCTCTCTCATCTATTCGATCAATCAATTAATAAAATTATTGATCGTCTTCTTTGACTTGAGCTCAAATCGAAGAACTTAAGCTCAAATCCTCTCGATCTCGTCGTCATTTGCCCCTTCCGAGAACTAAAGCTCAAATCGAAGAACTTGAGCTCAAATCCTTGATCTTCTCTTCTTAGCCAACAATTTTCGAAGCTCAAATTGAGATAGCCATTTGATTGGTTCAGTTCCAGTAAGTATTGTTTCATATTTCTTCTCCTTATTCATCGTTCATCAATTTTCCCTTGTTTTTAGGATTTTTTTTTTAATAGTTCGATTGATTTTGTTTAATTTTTTCTCAACATTTGCTGTAGAAATTGTTAAATTTTCTCAAGTTGTCATGATCATATTTGGTTGAAGAGCAATTTTCTTGAATATAATTGTTTAATTTCATCTACAAGGCATTCTCAAAGTTCTTGTATGTTTCACGTGTAAAGGTATGCCCTTATAATTAGTTGTACGAATTTAATTTTTATCAATATATCTCTTAGCTTGCTTAGAAAAAAGAAACACCTCCAAAAGTCTGTGCAATGGCTTTATGGTGTAGGACTGCATTTGAGGAAATCTAAGAGTATCCTCAATTGGGGAAGCAATATAGAAGGAAGTCAAGACCAATTAGGAAAATGTATGACCTTGGATAAAGAGTAGAATGCAGAACATATTCGCAACATAATTCTTATACAATATGTAAGTTCATTATATCCTCAGTCTATAAGGAATGATTTTGATACACATTGTGATCCCTCTTAAAACACATGTACAAGGTTTGTATAAGTAAATTCAATATATGTTTGTCTATAAGAAATGGTTTTTGTCCTCATTGTGACCCCTCTTAAAACATGTTTGTATGATTTTAGCATATTCTTGGTCTATAAGGAATAGTTTTGGTCCACACTGTGGTCTCTCTTAAACCATATATATGAAGTGTGTGTAAATAATTCTATTGTATTTTTAATAAGGATTGGTTTTGATTCACTTTGAGATCCTTCTTAAAACACATATACAAGGTTTGTGTAAGTAAATTCATTATTGAAATTGCCTCGACCCATTTTCACTAAATTGTTCAAAGGAGTCCGATTTGTAAATGGGAGATTTTTGAAAGATGGGAGTCGCCACCTAGTTTAGGTCTAGGAACAAAAAATAACTCCAAATGGATATGGGTCGATCCACGGATCAGAGATATGGGTAAGGGGTCAGGTTACGGGTTTCGGAAGGTGTTAGGCACTGAACCCGCCCAATCAAAATCATCAGTCTCTACTACGATCCCAAACTATCCTATGATCAACATACAAAGACTATAGTCAAGGCTACAGTCCAATCATCATCATCAATTTATATCAGGTTTGCCAAACGAATCTTATAGCTAAAATCCTCCAATTATTACATGATTTTTCAAGCGCCACAGAAAAAAAAAATATTTGAAAAAGCCTTAATTTAACACCATGATCTAAAGTCAATCAAGAAAATCCACATGAAATATTCTCCAAACCATCTAAAGTAAAAAAACTCATGAAAATCCTTTAAATAGGAAAATTATGAGTGGAAAACTGTTAAATTAAGACTTATGATATTTTCAAATTAGAAATATGAAATTTCCTAAATTAGAATTCGAAAAATATATAGTGAGCCCTTAAATTAGAAGTTTATAAACTAAATTCTCCCAAAATAGAAAGTTTCCAAAACAGATCAAATTTTCGAATTAGAAATTTCCAAATCTATGAACATGAACTTTTGAATGTAAAAATAGAAAATCATCCAAATTAGGAAATTATCAGAACATGAAATTTCTAAAATAGAAACTTATAAATATGTGTTTTCCCAAAATAGAAAATCATGCAATTCTCAGATTAGAACATTCCAAATATCGATTTTCCAAAATAAAATCATGAATAGGAGTTTCCAAATTAAAAAACTATAAATTTATAACGAATCACCAAATTAGAAATTAACACAATAACAATGAAAAACTCCGCGTCATCGTACTTGCCAAATTGGAGATCAACCAATACCAATGCATACAAAATTTTCAAGTCAAAGAAATTCATATAATTCGTAAATCGACTCGAACGGGCATACATACATAATTCTCAACTTTTATAAAATAATTATCATTTAACAACATGAATGTCCGTCAAGTTAAGGAATGCGTTAACCCCATGGAATAATCTTAAAAGAACACGAAGAGCTTGAATATCATCATAAATCATGTAAATTCAATCCGAACGCAATGATCATTATATTTAAAATAAATCTCCTAATACTATTATCATGCAAAAATAATAAAATAAACAAGATGCTTAAAAAATATTCTCCTAACCCTATCAATATACAAAACTAAATGTAAAGAAACTCCTAATCCTATCAATATAAAAAAAATAATAATAAAATAAAAAATGAATAAAACATAGAAAAGATTACACACAAAAATTATTCTAACCTTTTTTTTTTGATAAGTAGTAATTCATTCATATAAGAATACCAGGGCAGTCGAGATGACCAGCCTAGCACAACCTTACAATATGGAACTACTCATAAGGAATACAACAAATCCCATCCCAATTAAAAATAAAATCCTTAAAGAAAACCACCCTAAATTCCTTAAAAACTTTGGACCCAAAGAATATAAGGCCCACAATGGACATAATTGTCTCTCCACAATTTTTCTGCTTCCCCTCGAAGATATGCCTATTTCTCTCAAGCCACACCCCCCAATAGATTGCAAATGGTGTAATACTCCACAACAGTCTCTTCGCACCACCAAACGAGTAACCAGTTGAAGACCAACAAGTAAATAGCTCCTTTAGAGTTTGAGGAAGACAGGATATAACTCCAAACAAATTCAAAAAATGCGCCTATATACCATGTGCAAACTTACAATGAAGAAGAAGATGATTTGACGATTCTCCATTATCCATACATAACACACAACAACTCGCCCCACACAAATCACGTCGCATCAGAAAGTCCACCGTTTAAATTTTTCCTAAAGACGCCGTCCATGTGAAGAACGCAACTTTACTTGGAACTTTAGGGCCCCAAATTGAAACATGAGGAAAAGAAATATCTACATTGTCGCATAGGGAATGATAAAACGAGCGCACCGAAAACTTTCCATCCTTACTCGCCATCCACACTCTCTCATCTTCCCTACCCGAACGAAATTCTAAGCGTGAAGCTCCACCAACTAATCTAACAACATCTTCAAGCTCCAAATTGTCGAGTCCTTTCCGAAAACCGAGGTCCCATGCCCATTCTTCGACTATGGATTGTTGAAATGATGTGGTTGGACTCCCTTTGTTTGAGGATATGGAATACAAATTCGGAAAAACCTCCATAAGTGGTCGGTTTTCGCACCAAATATCTTCCCAAAATCTTACCCGATTACCTTATCCCACTTTGAATTTAATTCTCGGATTGAACAACAGAATGATCTTCATGATACCTTTCCACATCCCATATCCATGAGGATGTCTAACTGACCCGCTTTCCTACCTTGTCCATCTGGCGCCATACTTCCCTTCTATAACTTGTCTCTACAGGCTATTTTTGTCAGTCCCAAACTTCCAAAGCCATTTTCTCCTCAATGCCAAATTCATAGTCCCGAGCCTCCTAACTCCGAGGCCACCATACTTCTTGTTTGAGCAAACCCATTTCCAACTCACTAGATGGTGCTTCCTACTCCCAACTCTATCATGCCAAAGAAAGTTGTGGAAAAGCTTATCTAGTCTTTGTTCCACACTTCGGGACAATGAAAGTAGAGAAAGAAAGTAAACTGGTATACTAGATAATACACTTTTTATCAGAGTCAATTTGTCTCTTTTGGAGAGATAATTAGCTTGCCACACCGCTATTTTCCTCTCGATCCTTTTCACTATTGGATCCCAGATCTCCACCCTCCTATATAAGACCCCTAACGGCAACCTCAAATAAGTAGAAGGTAACCTGCCCACATTCCAACCCATTGAGGCCGCAAGAAGAGTGACACATCTAACCATGCCGACTGGAAGTATCTTGCTTTTCCTCATATTAACTAGAATACCCCGACATCGCTTCAAAGCAACAGAGCATACCACTTAGTCTCCTTGTCTGCTCAATAGAGTCGTCTAAGAAAATTAGTATATCATCTGCAAATTGAAGGTGCGAAACATTAACATTAGCTCTTACTGAGAACCCCGCAAAGAATCCATTCGAAACCCCTCTCTCCATCATCTTTCCAAGCGTTTCTGCCATAATAATAAATAAGAATGGGGATAAAGGATCCCCTTATCGAAGACCCCTAGAACTCCTAAAAAAACTATGGGGCGATCCATTCATCAGAATCGAGAAAGAGGGGGAGGGAACGCATGTCATAACCCATGATATCTATTTTCTATCAAAACTCATTCTCCACAACCTGTATTCCAAGAATTGGCAATTGACGTGATCATAAGCCTTCTCAAGATCCACCTTACAAACCACCCCTGCCTTGCAAGACTTCAATCTAGAATTGTCAGATCATCTTCAAGATCCACCTTACAAACAACCCCATTTGTCCCCACTCCCTCACCTCTCTCTCCATTTGCCCCCACAACCTCACCTCCCTCCATTCAAGTTCTTCAACTATACAACTAATCATAGTTTGCCCCCACTACAAGAAAATCCTGGCTCTGCCCCTGTTCTCTCTTCCCTTTCTTCGTTCTTCTTTTTTTTGTTTGCAATCCAAAATAGGGACTGAACTAGAAGTGTAAACAAGTAAAGGGAGAGAAAGAAGATAGGGAAGGGTAAAGATGGGAGGCAGAGAGATGAGGTGCAGCAAGGTTGGGACCTTGCTATTGGACTGTGTAGAAGATCAAACATAGTAGGGAGAGAGAGGTGAGGGGATGGGCAACAATGGCGTTAGAGATGGGGGGCTGGGCCGCAATCGTTGGGGAGATGGCAAGCTCTTAAAAACCAATGAAGAGAGAATATGAAGAAGACGTGAAGAGGAGGCTTGTTTTTGCCGAAGAGCAGAAGAGGGAGTTCCGGGAGAGCTTGATGTGAAGAGAGCCCTCTCTTTAATAGAAATAAAATTTCTATTTTAGACTTTCTTTTTTTGAATATTTTATTTCTTTTTTCCTTCTCTTTGTACGTTTTTTCTGCTTTGGTTTCCTTTTAAGAGAATGAAGGTGGGGATCCCATGCTACTCATACTGTTGATTGTCCCTTGTTAATGGGTCGTGAGTGGTCGATTAAATTTTGCTTCGATTGATTGAGTTTTTGAGTTTCAATTTGTTTTTAAATTGGCTTTTAATTGGGTTTTGTCGACATTTTGATTTAATTCGATATTTAAAAAAATTTTCTTTTTAATTTGAATTGGCATTTTATTTCGGATTTTAGTTATTCAATTAATATTTAATTTCAATTTGATTTGGTCGATTGAGTTCAATTTTGAATTTGTTGATTTAATTTAATTAGGTTTAGATAGGATTCGAGTTTAAATTTAATGGTTGATTAAATTTTTTAACTTTTAATTTGATTTTGCACATTAATTGGTTGAGTGATTTTTAGTTTGATTTTGATTAAATTCGATTACTTGATAAATTTCAATTGTTGTTTGATTTTTAATTTTAATTGTTTAGTTTGAATTTTATTTTTTACTTTAGATTGGATTTTTAACTGGATTTCGATTTTCCTAAGGATCGGGATCTCTAAATTGAATTTGGAGGTAAGGGGCATTTCGGTCATTTTTATGATTTTTCCTAAATTTCTCTGTTTTCATCGATTTGGGTCCCGTTAGACTTGAAATCATGCAACAGAGGTACTTTCGAGGTCTTCCGTAGGTCCAAAATTTATGAGGAGTATTTTCATCATTTTGTCGATTTTTGCAAATTTTTACGAATTTTAGCGTGAGGTTTCTTTCAGTCATAATGTGATTATTTCTAAGTTTCAAAGTTATGTTTTCCTAGCGTAGCGAGGTCTCTAGGTTATCAAACTGTGTAACAAACTTAAGCGTACGTGCTCGTTAAATCGGATGTAAATTTTTATGTCAAGTCGTAACAAGTAGGGGAGATGAAAAGATTAGAAATGGGAGGAAACATGGATAGTACTTACAAGTCTTTGAGTTCTTTGCGATCATCATTAGGAAATCATGACAACTGGATGATGAATTGTCGAATTAGGCAGATGCAAAAATAGGGTGTTTACAATTATATGCTTTGTCAATATAAGATATGGTTTTGGTCCTCATTGTGACCTCTCTTGAAATATGTTTGTATGATTTCAGCATATTCTTAGTCTATAAGGAATGGTTTTGGTCCACATTGTGGTCTCTTTTAAACCATATATATGAAGTGTGTGTAAATAAATCAATTGTATTTTTAATAAGGAATGGTTTTGATTCACTTTGAGATCCTTCTTAAAACACATATACAAGGTTTGTATAAGTAAATTCATTATATGCTTTGTCAATATAAGAAATGGTTTGGTCCTTATTGTGACCCCTCTTAAAACATGTGTGTACGAGTTCAGCATATTCTTGGTCTATAAGAAATGGTTTTGATCCACCTTGTGGTCTCTCTTAAACCATATATATGATGGATTTGTATAGGTAAATTTACCATGTGTTGTCTACAAGGGATGGTTTTGGTTCACATTGTAATTCCTCTTAAACCATGTGCCTGTGCGCGTCCACAACTTAGTAAGTATTACCATATATCTTCATTGCTTAAGGTTTAATCTATCTTATTTTCAGCTTATTTTATGAATCTATCCTTTGGTGATGTAGATACACAATCATTGAATCTCCTTCAAATCATTTATTTCATTGATGCATGTCGATTGTAAGCTTGTAATTTTGATTGTTAGCTAGCCTTGTTATATGTTGTTAATTTTGCTGTTAATGAGTAAAGGCATTGAGTCCATGACATGCTTGGGCTATGACTTCCTTAGATTGGGCATTTTACAATGAGCTTTATTACTTATACCTAATTTTTATTTACAACCTCAGTCTGCAGACTATAAAACTATGAATGATATGGTGATCAATGTCATCATCTACACTTTTATCCCTAATATTGGTGTTTATCATTAATCATATAATCTTCCATCAACTTTTTCTTTTTTTATATATTTCTTTTTAATCACATTCGTCTATGTTATTTTTTATTTTCCTCATTTCCTTTTAGAGTTCTAAAACTTGCCTCAAAATGCTCATTATATTAGTATTGTTATACATCTTTACACATGCACAAACCATCTCAAATGATTTTTTATTTTCATATTAATTGGAGCTAGTCCTAGATTTCCTCCAACATCTACTCATCCAAAATTACTTGAATGTTAGTGGTAGTAGTTAAAAATATGTTGTTTTTTCCTCTTAATTTTCAGTTGTATGTTTGATGGAGAGGCTCGTTTGGTTATTTAAAATTAGCTAGTGAAATTGTTTGTATAGAGTGTGATAATATTTTTTAATATGAATGCTGTGTTTTATTCTAATTATAATGTGATAATTAGTAAAATGTGGGGTGTCAATAACAGTTCTTTTTCTTTATATAATTGCAGGTTTTATTTTGAATAGAAAAATTTAATAAATTTTTTTTACAACATTAGAGACGGTTTTGAACTGCCTAAAATAATATTTATTTAAAAAAAAATTATTATTAGGAGTGGTTTTAATCCGTCGGGTATAGTTTATCTATTTAAAGATAGAAATTAATTCAAGGTAGTTTTAAACCACCTCTAAAAATCTAACAATCGCCTTAAATCACATTAATTAGAGGTGATTTTCAAACAGCCTCTAAAAATATAACAACCATCCTTAAATGAGATTAATTTTCCCCTAAATTGTTATTATTAGAGGCGGTTTTGTAACCGCTGTTACTTGACCACTAAAAGTAATTGGCAACACTACTATAGTGGGCGTATGACTAAACCTCACTTATATATATTGGAGGCGATTTTTAGTAATTTGGTGGCGGTTTAAAACCGCCACAAAAAACTTCATATTTTGTAATGCTCGACTCACTTGCTTACGCGGTTACCTAATCTTGCCATCAACAATATTTGGTGTATTTTAACTAGACATACTTTTGAATTAAACAAAAAATTTGATGATCTTGGGATGTCATTAAGAATGCTCAATTTGGATTGTCGAGATCGGGATCATCTAGTGCATGAAGGCTTCTAGCTTATGCACCAACATTGCCTTTTGTCTTCATGTAAATGATCTTGATTATCTCAAACACTGGGCCTGGTTGACAGAAGTTTGTCTCTACCATTGACATCCTACTGATTGAATTAGATGAATTTGAGTCCTACTTCTCAATTTATTTTTGCTTTAATCGATTGTCAATGTGCAGGGTATCGCATCGAGACTCAAATGATTGAACGGTATTCGGTTTGTCAGTAACCCAAGAATTTCTAATGCATGCACCAATATTATCTTTTATCACGCAAGCAATTGATGAGTTTAGAATCGTTGCTCCACTGGGTCACAACTCGATTGAAAGCAGGTCGACATTGATTTTGAAAAGTTTGATGCAATCAAGGCCTTTTGCAATTTCAAATTTTAGGTGGCCAGTGGAATTTCCAAACGTTTGATCGGCTTACTTATAATTTCAAGTTTCCCAAGTTATTTGAACCACTTTTTGGTGTTTTGAAATGTTTTCACAATATTCTAAGGGTCCCGGTGTGATTTCGTCTTTTTAGAAAAAAAAAAATTCATAATTTCCAAAAGCTTGATGGATGAAATAGTAAATTCGTCACCAACATGACGTTTGTCTCATCGAGACTCAAGAACTTCGATTTGATTAGTTCTGGGGTCAAATCAAAGTTGAGATGGACCAGGGATCTCAAATATACGAAAATTGAGGAAGAGGTCCCACGCATGACTTCTTGTTGTTTCAAATTTTACAATATTTCTTTAAAATTTTTGGGGATTTGAGCCCCTTCCATGTTGGACACAATACAAAGGGCCACAGTTCAAGTTTTAGATTGATTGGGTTTGAATCCTTTTAAATGGGCCTTACTCAACAAAAGAAGAAATAAGACTCAAAAGTGGTTAAGAATTGTGGACCATCAATTTGTAAATCACTTTTGACATGGTTAGAAGTTTCAAATTGGGCTGATTTTTTTGTGAGAATGATCTCCTCACCATAAAGATCATCTTTAAAAAAAAGTCAGCTCAATCTAAAACTTTTAGGCCAATAATATTTGTTCATCATAATAAAAATTATGTTTAACTCAATAACTCGGTCGAAATGTCTCACCTAACTTTGTGCATTTTCGAGCTGATGAGATAGTTGGATGATTCCATGGGATTGAGAACCTTGAAATCCAAATTGACTTTGACTAGTTTTAAAATTATGCAAAAACTCAACACTCTTTTATTATTATTATTATTATTATTTTTTTTTTTGATTATTTCTTAGGTGCAAGTGGAATTCATTTTTTTGGAACATTTTCCCGAGGAATTTATATTCCCTTAAACACAAATTACATGTAATCATAACGACCCCACATTTTTTTTGTACATTATGATTTAGCGTAGTAAAGAAAAATAATATAAATATATGATAAACATTTTGTATTGACTCAATAATTATTTCAATTTGAAGATTGAAATGAACAATGTTCCTCTATGGTAATAATTGTGTTTTCAGTTAACAATTTTGTAATTTTCTCAAGAAAAGAACTCTTTCGGACTTAGCTCAGTTAATTGACATATTGCGATGCAACTTTGATATATATATATATATATATATTGTTCAAATCTAATTTACCAACGACAAAAAAAAAAAGGAAAAAAAGAAAAGAAAAAAGAACATAAGCCCATTTTACAAAAATGGATAGGTAGAATAGATAGGGCTTTCAATATATAGGATTAAACCCAAAATCCAATCCATTTTGATTCGATAACTTTTGATATGGATCAAGGATTTAGGTTCCGATGATCCAATTTGATAACGTATCATATCTGTTCTTGATCAACAATGCCCCAATTCGATGAATCCAATTCCAATAAAATGTAAAAAAAAAATTATGGAAATGATTTAGCATGTACATGGTGGAGCTAAAGATTACATTAGTTCTTATAACTTATAATGGTTAAATTAACATCAGAACTACATATTCTCTTGCATGGCGGTGGGTTGTTGTGGTCGTCCTCCCTGAGATTAGTTGTGGTGCACGCAAGCTGGCCCGGACACTCAGTTAGCAAAAAAAAAAAAGGATATTCTCTTGCTTGATCATTAGGAAAAAAAACATTAGAACTAATTAATTACAAGACAAAGAAATAACCATCCACTCTTCTCTCTCCATCATGTCACAATGGGGCATGTCCTGAACAATACAACAATCAAGAGAAGACTCAATAATAAAAATGCATGAAGATAAGGCTTTGATGAAGTTTGAGAGGTGCTAAGGTTGGCAGGTTATTTTTATTTTTAGGAAACAATTGCAATAATTCGCTTCTTGGAGTGGGATATGTAATAGAAATGAGCCTTAATGTTGGTGCTACTTCAAAAAATTCAATAATCTATGTATAGTTAGGATGGTTTGGTACCATGTTGTGTATTAAAGGGAGTTAGCAATACTTTGATTGACGGCTTGCATTAAAGTTTATTGGATTTGATTACAAGAACCCTAATAAGGTGTATATCAAAAATGAGTCAAGTTTGGTGACTCATGTAGAAAACACATGATCTTGGCAACGATTAGGGTTTATATGTGGAATTGTGATAAAATGACTCCCCTATGTGGCATACTCAATCGAGTCCCCTTGACTTGACATGTGCTTGAATCGTAGATCTGTACTTCGCAATTGTGTATCCCTAGGAGTATAGATCTACGGTTCAAACACGTGTCACGTCAGGGGGGTTCAATTAAGTATGCCATGTGGGGGAGTCATTTTATCATTACTCTTTATATGTATGCATAGTACATTTCTTGAGAATACTTATCTCGAGGATAAATCAATCTTGACCATTAGATTTCATGTTTACACCATCGGGATTGTGTATTCTACATGAGTCATCTGAACTTGACCCCTAGAAAATAATTAATGGAAAGAAATCTAACTAGAAGTAAATCTTATCAATCTAATCTAAAATAATACTAATCCAATAAATCTTGGGAAAATGACCTCAAAGACCTATTTTGTGAAAATATGTACCAAAAAGTCTCTCTTAAGAAAATATGGACTATACTCATATTATCAAATATTAGTCTAAATTTTTTTTTTGAAATAAAAACGCCGTAATTACCCTATCAACGAATTTTGATTTTTAAAGAAACATGTTTATTCGAGAATATTTCAGTAAACCTATGTTTTAAAATTCATGGCATGCCCTTTGACTATGATCATCTCTTTATATAACAATGAAAAAAAAAATCAAATGAAAAATTTAAAAAAAAAAAAATCCTTGTTTTCTCTTTCCAAAACTAGTGATTTTTAACTCACATAGACGATGATGATGATGGAGACGAGTGTGGTTATAACCATCATCAAACTAATTTGATCTATGTATATTAGATTTATTAAAAGATATAAATATTTAAAACATTATTTGAAAACTCGACTTGAATGTTCATCGAATTGATTCAACTAAAAAATTAGCGAATCTACTTAAACGAATCAAATAAAATTATATTGAATTTATAAATAAATTTTATTAAATACAAATATTTTTATTTTTATTTTCAAAAAAATATTAATAACAAAATAAATAGATCAAGTTTTTTATTTGACTTGGTATATTTTTAAATTGAATCACTTTATATTTTTAGATCAAGTTGAAAACTTCTACTAGCACCCCAACTTTTACTTATTCTCAAGCAACTGCTTATTTTTTCTATTGGGTGAATCTCCATTTCGTGCAATGAATATGATGAAATTCTGAGTTCGGTACACCATTCATTTTAATTCTCAAAACATGATTTTCCAGTGCATTCATCACTTTTATAATCTACAAATTCGTGATTTTGTCACTTTTAACATCATCAACTTCGTAAATGAAATACCAATGATGTTTTCATATGAGCGATCTTGTTGGTAATTTATCAACGAATTCGTTGATTATAAAAGTGAGTAATTCACTAAGAAAACATGTTTTAGGAATTAAAATGAACAGTATATCGAAAACGAAAATTTGACATTAGTTGCACACATTCTCGGAAAAATCCCTTCTTTAATTTTAATTGGAGAGTAATAAGTAAAAGTTGAGCTGCCAATAACAGCACTCCATGTTTTCTGTGTACCACGTGGCAGGTCACTCCAACACATTCGAACTTGGGGATTTTCTTTCATTCACATGGGATTCCTTCCCTTCTGTCCCCAATTTCCCCAAATTATATTCAGAAAAAAAAAAAAGCCCAATTTGTTTCGTTAGCCCAACAGCAACCAATTATTGTAAAATCCGCATCCTTTTCCCCTCAATTTCGTTGTTTAATTAATTAATTAATTTTGCTGTAATTCATCTGTATTTGTATTTGATTTTACCTGATGGATTCGTTATTTTGAACTGAATCTGCATCATCTCATCTAATTTTAAAATTTCTGGTGC
>NW_028237561.1:0-17181 GCF_017979445.1 Akebia trifoliata
ATGTGATGATTGAAGAGTTACTACACAAAGCCATTAAAGTGGAAAAATAAATCAAGTCTAAAAGGTTCAGATCTGCATCATCTTCTAATAATCCGTGAAGACCAAATTGGAAGGACAACAAAATTCCTTTCAAACCAAAAGAAGACGCAAAGTCGAAGCTTCGATTTCTATTCCTAAAGATAGACCTGAAACAAAGCCTCTTATTATGTCACGTCAAATTAAGTGTTTTAGGTGCCAAGGGTTAAGATACATTACTTCTAAATGCCCAAACAAAAGGGTTATGGTTGTATTGGCAAACAGAGACATTGAAAGTGCTAGTTCAAGTGACAACAAGATGCCTACATTAGAGGATTGTTCTGATGTTGAAGTAAAAGAGCCTATGCATGGTAATTTACTTGTCACCAGGAGAGCTTTGAGTATACAGCCTAAGGATGAAGGAGATGAGGAGCAACGTGGGCACATTTTTCACACAAGATGCCACGTGAAGGATAAAATCTGTACATTGATTATTGATAGTAGGAGTTGTACCAATGTTGCTAGTACCTTGTTGGTAGAGAAGTTGAATTTAAAATGGCAGAAACATCCTAAACCGTATAAGCTACAATGGCTGAATGATTGTGGAGAAGTGAAGGTAAACAAGCAACTTCGGGTTCCTTTCTTAATAGGCAAGTATGTGGATGCGGTTCTTTGTGATGTGGCACCGATGCTTGCTAGTCATATATTGATCGGTCAACCATGGCAGTTTGATAGGAGAGTGTCGCATGATGGGTATAACAACCGTTATTCGTTTGTAATGAATAATCAAAAAATTGTATTGGCCCCTCTCAAACCTTTGCAAGCTTATGAAGACCAAGTTAGAATCGCAAGTGAGTGCAAAAAGAGAGAGAAACAAAGGTGTGAGCAAAAAGGAGAGCAAAGTGAGCAACATGGAGAGAAGAATAAAGTACTGAGTATACTTGCTGAAAAAAATGATGTTAAAAGTGTAATGATTGCAAGGCCATAAGTACTAGTACTTATGTACAAAGATGTTTACTTTTCTACTAACGATCTTAACTCCTATTTGCCTAATGTTGTTGTGTCCTTGTTGTAGGATTTTGAGGATCTTTTTCCCGAGGAGATTCCCCATGGTTTATCTCCTTTAAGAGGAATTGAGCACCAAATAGACCTGCCTATAGAGCTAATCCTAAGGAAACAAAGGAGATACAAAGGCATGTGGATGAACTGTTGTATAAGAGATTTGTAAGGGAGAGGCTTAGTCCATGTTAATCTTAGCTGGCATTTTGTTCGACTGCTCTACTATGTTATACTTACTTTTTCGAATGAGTTTGAAGAGGTCAGCCACTTCTTTGTAGGTCACTCGACTATTTTTCTTCTCTGTCTCTTTTTGCGATGTCCGTTCATCTTCCACCAACTTTTCTTTTTCTTTTTCTTTTCTTTTCTCTTTCACATCTATCAATTTTTCTGCTTCATTTTTGGTACTTTGTAGCACCTTCCTGATCTTTTCATATGGCCAATGTTTGTAACCATACCCTCTTTCAACTTTTCAATCCCTATCAATGTAACAATCATTATCTCATAACTCTATTGGACAGTTTGATTTGAAAGGTATGGAAAGGGTTTAAGGGATATGATGGTAATGGGTGGAGGATCTGGCTTTAGATGAAGGATAAGAGGTGGTGGATTGACTTGATGGTTGATGTAGTGATGTCGAGGATTTGTGAGTTAGTATAAGATAGGATGAGAGGTGGTCGAGCGGAAGAGCTTGAGGTTTGAAAAATCGATGTAAAGCAGGGTATGATAAGAGGTGGTCGCGAATAAGGATTGGAAGTAGGTAAGGCGTATGATATAATGAGTGGTGGTCAAGAGGAAGAGCTTGCGGTTGGTAAGGTGTAAGGTATGACGAGCGGTAGTCATAAATGATTCGAGGTTGGGGGGTTAGAGTGAATAGTGAGATTGGCCATTTACTTGGGAGTAGGGATGGTAATTGATTCGTTGTGTCTTGAGGTACAACATTGATGCTTGAGGATGCTGATTCCTTTCTTAAATTGACTCTAACATTTAAGCCAATAGGTTTTATCAGAACTGAGGGGTCGAAGCTTGGTTCATCCTTTTCTATAGCATTCATTGTAAGCCCATTGCCTCCCCCATTATGCATTGGTAATGCTTTTGATTGATATTCTGTTGAAACGCTTGGGTTGTTGGATCGTCCAAGATAATTATTTTCCTATCTATTAGGTTTTAAATTTGATGCTTAAGTTATCAGCATTAGTCGGTGGCATGCCCCAGTGCGTCCATATGGAACTCACATAATTGATTGGGGTTGTACCGGTCCCTTAACCGCCCCTGGGTTTGGATGCCTCTTGGTAAGGTATTCTCCCCTGAGTAGTGCTAGGAATAGTTCTGACAAAATCATAGGGAGGTGGGTGAAGACTCGTGGGATCTTGTTGGGTTTACGTTGCTCGGTTTGATGGTTTTGGGCGAACTGTGGGTTTTGACCAAATACTAGGTTTTGACTGAACTGAAATACTTGTGGAATAGGCGCTGCTTGAGGTGGATTAACTCTGAAAGGGACCTGAGGAGCTGGTGGCCTCTGGTTCACTGTTGGTACTTTGATGAAAAAAGGTTGAATAGATTGCACATTATTAACTTGTGCTTCATCCTTTTTCTTGTTCAAAACCATCGACTTTCGTTGGGTGGTTCCCCTTGTCGGTACCCCTAGATTGGACAAGTCATATATCAGACCTGATCGGATACTGTCTTCAATTCGGTCCGCCACTTGGACCAATGACGAAAAGCTTACAATCGTGTGACCCACCAAGTGTGTATAAAAGGAATGACCCAGCGTTGAGATGAATATGATATTCATCTCCTATCCAGTCATTAGTGGCTTTACCTTAGAGGCCGATTCCTGCCACCTTTGGGCATATTCCTTCACGCTTTCCTTTGGTTTTCGAGTCATTTTTGCCATATCATTTCTATCCAACCCCATGTCTGTATTGAATTTGTACTCTTCTGAGAAAATCGTAGCTAGATCTTGCCAATTGTTAATTTGAAAGTGATCCAATTGAGAAAACCATGAGAGGGCCATTCTTATCAAATTTCTTTGAAAGAGCTGGACCAACAACTTATCGGTATCCCCAAACTGGCACATGGACCGACAATAAAGCTTCAAGTAAGAAAGAGGGCATCAAATGCCATTATACTTCTCGAAGTTAAGACACTTGAACTTTTGTAGTAGTGGTGCATTTGGGTATAGGCAAAGATCTCTAAACCTCATTCCATTTGTGGAGTCCTTTCCCTTCATTCTTAGGATCTCCTCCTCAACCCCCTTAAGCTTGCTGACTAATTTTTCCTCTGTGGTGCTTCTCACCTCGGTTGCTCTTAATTCGCCTTCTTCCTCTTGAATGACATCTTGTCTTTGTGGCTTGGAATGAATGTGAATTGGTGGTAGGATATTTTATGCTGGTGGTGGTTATTGTTGTGGTTATTCCATATGGCCTGATTCGAGTCTGAGTTTGATGTTGAACAGCTTGAATGATGCTTGGATTTGTCATTAATAAATCTAGAATCTTATCATGTTTTTTTAATGCCTTCACCACTATATCTAGCTTCGAGGTGAGATTTGTTATTACTTCTGTTATAGACTGTTAAGGTTGCTCTAAAGTTCTCATGGTTGGTTGCGAATGTAGAAAATATAGAGGATTATCAGGTGGCAAGTACTTTTTTCTAGGTTGGTTGGCTACCTGTGAACAAGAAGTTGAACGTTATTCTATTATTTACACAATGAGAATGCATGATGATTTATTATGTCAAATTGGATTAATTGGTAAAGTTGAATTAAGATATTAAATTTAGATTTTTGTCAGTACGGAGCTGGAGGTTCATCGACACAGAGTCGAAAGATTATTAGCACGAAGCTGGGGTTCGTCAGCATGGAGTTAGGTATTAGTCGGTGAATTATAAATTTGTCGGCACGAAACCAGAAGTTTATCAACACAGAGCTAGAAGTTTATCGGCATGGAACTAGGGATTATCAAAATGGAGCTAGAGATCAACACTGAACTAGAAGCTTGTTAGCACAAGTTGAATGTTTGTCAACATGGAGCTGGGTTCAACATGGAGTTGGTGGTTTATCAACATGGAGCCAAAGGTTTGTCAACACTTAGCTAGGGGTTTCTCGACACGAAGCCAGAGGTTTCTCAGCACGAAGCTGGGGTTTTATTGGCTTAGAGCCAAAGGCTTGTCAGCACGGAGTTGAAGTTTGTCAGTACAAAGTTGAAGTTTGTTAACACGGAACTAGGAATTTACCAGCACAGAGCAAAGAGTTCACCAGCATGAAATCGGGGGCTTGTTAGCATGGAGCAAGGTATTGGTCAGCATAGAATCGAAGGTTCATCAACACAGAGTTGGGGTTTATCGACACTGAGTTGGAGGCTTGTCAGTAAGGAACTGAAGGTTTGTCAGCACGGAGCTGAGGTTCAACACGGAGCTAGAGGTTTATCAGCACGGAGCCAAAGGTTTATCAGCATGAAGTTGGGGGTTTATCGGCATGGAGTCGAAGGTTTGTCAGCAAGGAGCTGGATGTTTATTAGCACAGAATGGAAGGTTTATCAGTACGGAGCTGGGGGTTTCTCAGCACAGAACTGGGTATTAGTCAACACAAAGCTGAAAATTTGTTGGCACGGAACCGGGTATCAACACTGAGTTGGAAAAACATTTTGTAAAGACAGATTACTACAAATGGATTGAGTTGGAAAAACCTTTTTGTTAGCCCCCCAATTCAGTTCTCTAAAATCAAGATCAACCAATTAGATCCCAAGGAAGAAGTAATACACAATGCCTTAGCAAAGGCACTCTTAAGTCACCTCATTTCTTTGAATAGACATAATTTATTCCTCTCATCTTAAAAGGGAAAAATCGTTCTTAGGTACCGACTTTAACCAATAATTGCAATTGGTGCTTAAAATTTTTTTTTTTCTTTCAAATTTAATTTGTTGAAAAATTATTTGATTCATCTGGATTGATCGGTCAATTGTTGATCGTGATGAATCACATATAGATCATGGTTCAGGTTGAAATTGGAGGATGTTTGGGTGGAATGTGGATCATGAACTCAATTTGTTGAATAGGGATCATGGATCCCATTTAGGTCGGATTCAGATTGGATATGGGTCGTAGACCCGATTCGAAATGGATACGGGTCGTAGACCCAATTCAAAATGAATACGAGTTATAAGCCTAGTTTGGATTAGATATGGATTGTGGACCTGGTTCAAATTGGATAGAAGTCGTGGACCCATTTCAAAATGGATATAAGTCACGGACCCGGTTAGGAGTGGATGAGTCATGAACCCATTTGAAAGTGGACATAGGTCATAGAACCATTTGAAAGTGGACATGGGTCGTGGACCCATTTGGAAGTGGGCATGGGTCATAGACCAATTTGAAAGTGGATATGGGTCGTTGACCCATTTGAAGTGAATATGGGTCATGAACCCATTTAAAAATGGGTATGGGTTGTAAACCCATTTGAAAGTTGATATGAGTCGTGGACCCATTTGGAAGTGGACATAGGT
Source organism: Akebia trifoliata (assembly GCF_017979445.1). Taxonomy (NCBI): domain Eukaryota; kingdom Viridiplantae; phylum Streptophyta; class Magnoliopsida; order Ranunculales; family Lardizabalaceae; genus Akebia; species Akebia trifoliata. The sequence continues at coordinate 5,577 of NW_028237561.1, forward strand.
CGTGGACACATTTGAAAGTGGACATAGGTTGTAGACCCATTTGAAATGAATATGGGGGTCGTGGACCCATTTGGAAGTGAGTATGGGTCATGGATCCATTTGAAAGTAGATATGGGTCGTGGAACAATTTGGAAGTGGGCTTGGGTCGTTGACCCATTTGCAAGTGGATATGGGTCGTTGATTCATTTGAAGTGGATATAGGTCGTAGGCCCATTTGAAGTGAATATAGGTCATGGACCCAATTGGAAGTGGGTATGGGTCGTGGATCCATTTGGAAGTGGATATAAGTCGTAGACCCATTTGGAAGTAGGTATGGGTGATAGATGTGTAGACATGAAATGTTCGCCATGAACATCAATGCTACAATGTTTGGAGTCAACACCATTCTTTTTAAGAAATGAATGTGAATAGACGCCCGAATTAATTTTTTTGAAAATCATATTTCCCATGGCATTGTAGTGACTCTCATGTGTTGGAAAGGGCAAGGTCTACCTAAGATCTACGTAAAGAGGTCCGGTTAGAGGATGGGGAAGGTGTTAGGCACCCCATTTTCTCCACCAAAGGAAAATAAATATTTTGTAAAAATTTAAGAAAATAAATACTAAAATGCATAAGAATGCATGACAAGTGTGGTGTGTGCATTAGAATGAGATGTCCCCTATTCAAAGGGTTTTGATTTCAAAGTGACATTAAGGCATTCTATGGAAAAGAATTACCCATGTAGTCACATTAAATTTATGCATATGAATGTAGGTTTGAGATTTTAAAGAGACTCCATGATGGAGTTCCCTTGAAGCCACAACCTTGATACATGTATGCATGGCTAGAAACTTAGTGTTTCACCCCATCAAGAGGGTGACACATTTCTTCATCATTACCACGCATAGGTGAGTGTGTGCATTGTGTACAATATGATACATGATTTTAAGATAAAAATGGACTTCAACCCCCATCCTTTCGATCGAACCTTAGTCCAATCTACCAGGGATGGGAGAGGGTATACTATTTCTAAAAAATAAAAGAAAATGAGAGGGTTAGAAGAAGAGAATGCAAACTTTGAAATAAATAGACTATATGTTAAACCCCATCTTGTCCCTTGATGAACTTGAACCTTGAAAAGTAAACTTGAGAATTGAGTGAGATGGTTGAGGGTTGAGTTGAAGTTTAGAAGATTAGAGAATGAGTAAGAATTTTTATAGAGTTTTAGGTTAAGAGATGGGGGTTTGAAAGCATGAGTTGTTTATAGAAAATGAGGGTATTTATAGAGTTTTTGGAGAATTTTTGGGGATAAAGTGGTCCAACCCTGAAAATAAAGAAAATAGACATGAGGTTTAGGTTGTTTCTTTTTAGATTTTCCATTTATATAAATGTTAATATGACATTTGTGAAGAAATCCTAAAAACATTCTTTGATCCTTAATTTTTTGATAAATAGAGGTGAGAGAATAAAAGTACTTTTGGGAGGATGAATAGGGGAGTGACATGTGTAAAAGTGGAGTGGTAGGTGAAAAGTAGACCATGGTTCATTTATAAATAACTTATAAAGCAAGGGTGGAAGGATATTTTTTGAAATGGACTAATGAGAGAACAAAGTACTTTTGTGAGGGTGAGTAGGAGAATGACATATGTAAAGGTGAAGTGGTAGGTGAAAAGTAGATCTTGGTTCATTTGTAAATAACACATAAAACAAAGGTGGAAGTATATTTTTAAAATGGACCAATGGGAGAACAAAAGTACTTTTGAGAGGGTGAGTAGGAGAATGACATGTGTAAAGGTGAAGTGGTTGGTGAAAAGTAGACCTTGGTTCATTTGTAAATAACACATAAAGCAAGGGTGGAAGTATAATTTTGAAATGGACTAATGGGAGAACTCCATGTATGTACTTGAATATTCCTAATTTTTTAGGGTATGATTGAAAGTTCTTTCATGTTTATGGATTATTACTAAAGACCAAATAACCTTTTTAGTTTGACCACTTTTTGAAAAGGGTAATCTTGAATTTTCACAAGGGGGAGTTGACTCTCCAATTAGATGATGCATTGGGTATTGGGGGCTTATGAGATATTAACATGTGTCACCTTTTAGGAAGTGTGAGAGAATGAACTTGAAGTGGGCTTGGTGTTGAGCTTGGGTTTGGGTTAGGATATAGACTTGGACTTGGGCTTAGAATGGACTTGGTTTTGGGTTTAGGATATGGACTTAGTTTGGATTTAGAATGAACTTAATTTTGATTTTAAGATATGGACTTGGGTTTGGACTTAAGATGGACTTGGTTTTGGATTTGGGATATGGACTTTATTTATAGACTTGGGTCAGGGTATGGGTAATGGATATGGATTTAAAGTGGACTAGGGACAAGGTATGGGCATGCAATGATATGAGATGCAATGAGTATGCATGTATGCATGAATAATGATGCCAAGTAGCAATGCGGGTCCATTAAGAGGCTTAAGTCTAACTCGAAATCAATTCGAAGAAATTTAGATTTTGCTAACGGATTTGTGCAAATTGGGGTATCTACAGCTGCCCCTCTTTGCAAGAGTTGCTAGCAAAGAACTGCAAAGAATAAATTAGACCCTTTATTTGCACGAATCCAAAATAATTTATTGCCTGATGATTAAAAACGTTGGATGAATTGAAGATTTTTGTAAGATGTAACTACCCAAGCACGAGGTATGACAAGGTTAGTCTTTGAAACCCTTGACTTCGTGGCGCGGAACTCATTTAGAGTCTCGGATTGATTTTTTGATGAACTTTGAAAAGTAATTGATGTTTTCAAAACATGTAATTTTGATATATTCGTCTCTTTGTTGATTCTGAACTTCAAACTTCCTTCTTCCCTTTCATGGCAATTACAAGATCGTCTAGAGAGGCTTGGTGTGACGTTGCTGTTCTTAAGAAAAGCTTGCTTTGAGGATGCATGGCGGCATTATAGTTGAGTACTTGGTAAGTGGTTCTGCTTCAAATGTGAAGAGAATCATCATTGATCAGACTTCTCAGATCAAAGCCTTAGAGGATAGACTTGATGTCTACTATACTCCTCAAGAGAATATATGAGTGGTTCATTGCCCGTTGTTCCTTTTTGTACCCTGCTTTTGAGAAGATGATGTAGCACTATTTAAAATGAATGAAATAGGTTTTTACGTACTGGCCTCAGATATATCTATTGCTTTCGAAAACTCTTAATTTTAATAAAAGTCCTAGATTCTTCGTCATAGGCCAAAAATAGTAATTTTGATGATGCACTTTTTTTTTATTTTAGGTTTTAAAAGATTGCCTTTGTTGAATAATCTATGACAAACTAGTGTTGGACAACTCTAAACATCAATGATCGTGGTGCTTTTGCTAAATGCTAAGGATACAAGTGTCAGTTAATCCTTAGCATCTTCAGAATCATCCCCAAGACTGAGGATTTTGACTGAGTTATCTTTATTGGAATATTGAGGACTTTTAGATTTTTGTCATTCACAGTTTATACTCTTGCGAGCCAGGAGTTGTTTTTTTTTTTTCTTCTTTAAAATTTTTTTTTATTATTATTATTTTTTCATTTTTGCCCCTAGCGCTAGTTACGATTTTCACTAGACCCGATTTCCACATTTTTGCGCATCGACGCCCTTTTTGGGTTTTCATCATGCCGGTGGTTTTGATCTTGCCATAGATTGATTTTTTTACTCATAGTGCCCTTGCAAGTTTTCATTATGCCCTTTCAGTCTATGCTTACTTTAAAGATTTTTTTCTTTGAATACCTTCTCGGCTTCTCTATGCCCTTTGTGGCTTGGTGACTCAAGTTGAGCTGCAAGATCGAACACTCTACTCTTCTGGTAGCGCTCTTTCTTGAATAACAGATCTGAACTCCCCTCTCGAGTTCCTCCGATGATTTTCATGGTGCGGTGACTCAAGTTGAGCTTCAAGATCAATGACTCTACACTTTAAGTCACTCTTTTTTTTCAAATATTTGATCTGACCTCCCCTCTCCGATCTTCCAACGACTTTGGTGGCTTGAAATCCCAATTAAGTAGTAAAATCAACTATACCCTGACAATGTTTTTCATGACGTGCTTCCACCGTGATTGAGTTGCATTGAACCATTCCCTGATCTGAGAGGACTTTAAATAGGACGAAACGTAGAGTTAGGCTAGGTTGTGAAAGGATGTAAAGAAGGCTGAGTCTGGATTTATTGAGGGGTAGATTGGACACGGGGTTTGTCTATTTTTGTTTCGAAAATATGATCTATGTCTCTTCCCATCATCACACGAACTTGTTTAGGTAGGGGATTCGGGTCGAGCTTGAGATCAAACATTCGAGATTTTTGACTTTTTGATTTTTTTTGTACTTTTAGCCGTTCACAGTTTATTCTCATGCGGGCCAGGAGTATACTTTGGTATTTTTTTTTTGGATTTTTTTTTTTATGATGGTGACTTGCCCCGGTCCTACGTTAAAAAATGAATGTGATGGCTCAAAAAGAGTTAACTAATGGTAGATACTTGTTTAGGTAGTAGAAAGATGGCCTCTTTTCATTTCAAGGAACAACTTTAGGCGTAATATTTTTTTACGGTATCAACGTTGATCGATTGTGGAAAGACTTCCCTGTCCATCTCTATTAGAATCAGCGCTCCTCCGGACAGTACCTTTTAGACGACGAATGGTCCCTCGTAATTTAGACGAAACTTTCCTCTCGCATCTTCTTGTATTGGTATAATTTTCTTCAAAACTAAGTCTCCGGGTATAAACTCCCGAGGTCTAACCTTCTTGTTATAAGCTCGTGCTATTCTCCGTTGATAAGTTTGCCCATGACAGATTGTTGAAAGTCGTTTCTCCTCTATGAAGTTTAACTGGTCGAACCGGGCTCGAACCCATTCTATCTTATCCAATTCAACTTCTTTTAAGATCCGAAGCGAGAGTATCTCGACCTCAACGGGTAGGACTGTTTCCATTCCATAAACCAATGAATAAGGCGTTGCCCCAGTCGAAGTTCGTATTGACATACGATAAGCATGTAGGGCGAAGGTTAACATCTCATGCCAATCCGTATAAGTAACGGCCATTTTCTCGATGATCTTCTTGATGTTTTTATTAGTGGCTTCAACTACTCCATTCATCTTTGGTCTGTAAATGACTGAGTTGTGATGGGTGATCTGAAAATCCTTGCCAACTTAGACATGTCTTTGCTCTTGAGATTTTTGGCGTTATCAGTTACTATTCCGCTTGGAAGGCCGTATCGACATATGATGTTGTTCTTCACAAACTTCAAGACATTGCCCCTTATAACATTGGCATAAGATGCCGCTTCTACCCATTTTGTAAAGTAGTCGATGGCAACCAAAATAAAGCGATGCCCATTGGAAGCTTGAGGATTGATCTGCCCGATGATGTCCATGCCCCAAAATGAGAAGGGCTAAGGAGAAGTCATATTGTGCAATTCTGAAGGTGGTGCATTGATTTTGTTGGCATAGATTTGACACAAATGACACTTTCGAACATGTTGGTACTCGTCACTCTCCATAATCATCCAGTAATAATCCATTCTCATAATCTTCTTTGCGAGCATATGTCCATTCATGTGAGGTCCACTGACTCCTCCATGCACGGTCTCAATTAAGCGTTGAGTTTCTGTTTGTGTTACACACCTAAGGAGGACCTCATGATGCGATTTTTTGTATAAGACTCTACTACTCAAGAACATCTGTCCTGCCAATCTTTGAATAGTCTTTCGGTCCGTCATCATGGCATCGGGTGGAAAAGTTCGATCCTCTAAGAATGCCTTGATGTCTGCGTACCATGATTTTTCCTCAGGTTCTTCGATCTCCATAGGTAACCAATACGCTGGCTTGTCTTGAATACCAATCTCAAGAGGGTCAACTATGTTATCTTCAGAGCTATTGATCATTGAGGCAAGAGTAGCCAATGTGTCTGCAAACTGGTTCTTAGCCCTCGGCATATAAGTGAATGAGATTCGGACGAAGTTTGAACTTAGATCATCCAGATACTCATGATACGGAACCAACCTCTGCTCCCGGGTCTTCCATTTTCCTGTTGTCTGGTAGACTACCATGCTTGAGTCTCCGAATACATCTAGTTCATTCACTTCGAGGTCGATCGCTGCTTTCAACCCCACAATGCATGCTTCATATTCGGCTTCGTAATTGGAACACTGAAACCTTAATCTGACTACAATGGGGATATGCGTTCCGTCTGACTTAACCAGGACTGCTCCATCGAAATACATTTTCCAATGACTCTTCATCGCCGCTCTCGGCTTCAGCAAACAAAATGGCTTCATCGGAAAAATTTATCTTTAGTGGCTCGTAGTCGGGTAGAGGGTGTTCTGCTAAATGGTCAGCAATAACTTGTCCTTTGATGGCTTTTTGAGTGACATAGGTGATGTCAAACTCAGATAATAGTAGCTGCCATTTTGCGGTGCGTCCCATTAATGCAGGCTTCTCCAAGAGATACTTCAAGGGGTCCATCCGAGCAATGAGCATAGTTGAGTAACTGAGCAAGTAGTGACGTAGCCGTTGTGATGCCTAGACGAGGGCACAACATGTCTTTTCGAGGGTTGAATAGTTTGCCTCGTAACTTGTAAACGTCTTGTTAAGGTAATAGATGGCTCGTTCTTTCCGACCAGTTTCATCGTGCTGCCCCAGTACACAGCCCATGGAGTTTTCTTGCACAAAGAGATACATCAGTAGAGGTCGACCTGGTGTAGGTGGAATCAAGACGGGTGGATTAAGTAGGTATCTCTCAATCTTGTCGAAAGCTTCTTGACAGTCTTCATTCAATTATTTCGGCTCATTCTTCTTCAGTAGTTTGAATACTGGCTCACAGATTGGCGTTAGTTGTACGATGAACCGAATAATGTACTGAATTCTCCCTAGGAATCCCCTGATCTCTTATTCTGATTTAGGTGGCTCCATATTTATAATGTATTTTGTTTTAGCCGGATCGATCTCAATGCCTCTTCTACTGACAATGAACCCCAATAGCTTTTCTTACGTGGCCCCAAATACACATTTTGCCGAATTAAGTCTTAAACTGTACTTCCTTAATCGATCAAACAATTTCTTCAAGTTTACCAGATGATCCTCATCGAGATTGGATTTAGCTATCATGTCATCCACGTATATTTCTATCTCCTTGTAGATCATGTCATGAAATAAGGCAATCATGGCTCGTTGGTAAGTTGTCCCAGCATTCTTGAGACTGAATGGCATAACCTTGTAGTAAAAAGTACTCCAAGGTGTGATGAACGTAGTCTTCTCTTGGTCCTCTTCTGTCATTTTTATCTGATTATAACCCGAGAAGCCATCCATGAAGGAGAACATACCGTGTCCAGCTGTATTATCAACCAGAGTGTCGATGTGTGGTAATGGAAAGTCATCTTTAGGACTGGCTCTATTCAGATCACGATAGTCAACACATATGCGTACTTTCCCATTCTTCTTTGGTATAGGGACGACATTTGCGAGCCACTCAGGGTAGGTGGATACTACGAAAAACCCTGCTTGGAATTGCTTCATTACTTCATCCTTGACTTTAAGTGTCCAATCTGATTTCAACCTTCGTAATTTCTGCTTGACTGGCTTGTTTCCTGATTTGATAGGTAATTTGTGGACGACTAGATCTGTGTTTAACCCGGGCATGTCTTGATAGGACCATGCGAAGACAACTTGGTACTGTTGTAAGAACTTTGTCATCTCCTCTTTCTGCTCAATCGTTAATAGGACTCCGATTTTAACAATCCGTGGGTCATCTTCGGTGCCTAAGTTCACTGAGTTTGTATCCTCTATATTTGGCTGACCACCCTTCTCGTGACGTTCTATGAGTTCTTTGATTTCTTTTGGAGGATATTCAACCTCTTCCTCTAACTCTTCTTCAATCCCTATGAGATCAAAGTCGAGCTCGAGGTCAAAGTCGTATTCAACTCTTTCATACTCTGTTCTGTCACAAGGCTCATTCAACTGAGGAAATTCTTTGAAAACCTTTGGTATTTTGAAGATTTCTGATTTTTTTGAATTTTGAAAAATATTTGATTTTTTTAAATTTTGAAAGATTTTCGATTTTTTTGAATTTTGAAATATTTTTGATTTTTTTGGATTTTGAAAGATTTTTTTATTCTTTTGGATTTTGTGGATTGTCTATGTTCCTGAAACAAGATAAAGAAAATTCATCCAAATTCATTACTAACTGACGTTAGCCCCCAAAACATTTTTGCTCCGAGGACGAGGGCTCATTATGGTCCTCAGGCACATGAGATTCTGCTAGTGGCATTTTGTTTTAGAGACCGTAGGGATTCTGGACCCCATGACGGCCTCGTAAGTTATTGGGTATTCCTCCCAATTCTTGAAGATTTGTCCTTCTTCTGTAGGGCAGATAAGTTGGGAGAATGGCTCCCTTGACGATTCAAATATGACCATCACTTCCGGATGACTGTCGTCAAGTCCGAGTACTTGTAGGGTAGGTGAAATTATGACAAATCCCCAATCGATTTGAAAGGGGAACAGTGATTTTTCTTCTTCGCATATTGCGACTTCCGCCTTGGCGGGCTCTCTTTCTTGGTTTTGACTTCCTTTGGAATCCCCTCCAAACAAGATGTCCGTGCCATCTGTAAAGGAATGTGGGGACACAACGAATGAGTCTTCTTGCGATTGAACTGACTCGATACTTAAAACACTTGATTCTCCTGTGTGGTTTGTCAGTGGTAGTTCTGATAAGTCATCTGGCCTCTTCAAGGATTGTGGGAAGCTGATGCTGATGTATGGTACTTTGCCCAAGTTCCATACATTAGGTTCTCGGTTCTGTCTTCGTACAAGTCGAAGCTCCCTCTTTTTATCATTCATATCAAAGATGTACTTCTTTGTAGGCCTGAACCCGAGTCTGAAGTAGGGAGTGCTCAGTTACCGCCGAGGGTTTTCTCGGAACTATGCTCAGATGCCGCCGAGGGTTTTCTCGGAACCATGCTCAATTACCGCCGAGGGTTTTCTCGGAACTATGCTCAGATACCGCCGAGGCTTTTCTCGGAACTATGCTCAGTTACCACCGAGGGTTTTCTCGGAACTATGCTCAGATGCCGCCGAGGGTTTTCTCGGAACTACGCTCAGTTACCGCCAAAGGTTTTCTCGGAACTACGCTCAGTTACCGCCGAGGGTTTTCTCGGAACTATGCTCAGATGCCGTCGAGGGTTTTCTCGGAACTATGCTCAGTTACCGCCGAGGGTTTTCTCGGAACTATGCTCAGATACCGCCGAGGGTTTTCTCGGAACTATGCTCAGGAACTATGCTCAGTTTATGCTCAGTTTATATTCAAATTATGCTCAGTTTATACTCAGACTATGCTCAAATTATGCTCAGATTTTAAGCCCCACACTTTCACAGTTGCTATATCAGTCAAGGAGAATTTTCTAAAATTCAAGGATCTGACACTATCAGTGAGAGTTTGCGCTCAAGGACCTGACAACTTTTTGATTCGGGGAGAGCTTTACCCTCAAGGATCCGAACACCCTAACGAATTGCTAAATCAGACTGCAAAATGAACTGTCACTAGCTTTGGCATTCAGATATCGCACTATCTACCAAAATAGATTTGCTTTCTAGTTTGCTTCAACCCTCTGCCAAAAAGGGGCATTTGTATACACCCCATTTTTGCATTCGCCTGATTAATAAACTCGTCAATCCGATTGCAATGATTCCCAATGATGGATGTGTATTCCGTTGCTTTATTTTGTTACCAGATGTGTTTCAGAAATCTGGATGAGGTATCTCGAATTGAAAAAACCTTAGAAACCACGTTACGCTAGGAAAATACGACCCCAGAAACATAGAAATCATCATCTTGTAGATCAAAAAGAAGCTTCACGATAAAAATCACTAAAATTGAACAAATTACCAAAATACCCCTAACCTCAAAATAACCCTAGAGCCTACGTTACACTTAGGAAAACTCTCTCAAACACATAAAATAACAAATCCAAACCAAATAAATCATTTCGCCAATTTTAACAGAATTTGACAAAATTACGAAAATACCCATCATAAAGTTTACAATCATTTCACGCAAAAAAACTTCATAAATGACACAAACTAATATTTCCATTGAATTCTTTACGAAAAATCGATTCTAAAACATCCTGGAACATAAAAAATCGACTTAAAACGTGAAAAGTCCTCTCTGGGGGCAAAACGATAATTTAACAATTTTCATGATAAAAAATTCCGAAATTAATAAATAAAATATTAAATAATTAAATTTAAACATTAATGAAATTAATTTAAAATTTTGAACCTTAAAAATCGATTAATCGGACTCTCAGGCAAAATTGTTGAGGGTTCGTGAGATATTTCTTTAAGGACCCCTCCATTTGGGGGTCCAAAGAATTAAAGATATTTTAGAGGAGGGTTCTCTAAAAATTAAAAGTAAATCAAGCAAGACTAAGGTCAAGGTATTAAAGTCAATCAAGTGAGACTGAAGTCAAAATTAAAGTCAATTAAGCAAGACTGAAGTCAAGATAATAAAAGTCAATCAATTAAGATTAAAGTCAAAACATTAAAAGTCAATCAAATAAGACCAAAAGTCATAATAGAGATCTAATTAAATAATAACTCTATCTAATAGAGTTCTAACTAAAAAACAATTCCACCTAAAACAATTTGAATTAAAACACAATTCTACCTAAAACAATTCTAATTAAAACACAATTCTACCTAAAACAAGTCAAACTAAAACACAACTCTAATTAAAAGATCTCTAATTAAACACTAACTCTATCCAAATCAACCCCTAAAAACATCTATAAATAGAGGTGCTCACACCCTATTTTCGTATCAAATAATAAACCCTAAGATAAGTAGGTCTAGAAGCTCCCCTAGCCTCCCATAAACCCTGGTTTTGGAGCCCCAACTCCTTACCTAACATCCCCCCTTCAATTTTAGTCTAGAAAATGCCTAAAAACCCTTCAAAAACACCCATAAATCCGCAACAAACTTGAAGATTTCAGATTCAAAGATAAGGAGATACCTTGATCTAGGAGATCCGAAGTCAAATCCGGAGACAGAACGAAACAAGGGAGCACGGTACAAGGAGCTCTTTTGTCAGATCTGAGGGAACCAAGTCCTTGCCATCGAAAAGGTGAATTTTTATTTTTATTTATTTTTATCTAGGTTTTAGCAATGTGATATATTTGGGAATTTAGTAGAGACCGGCTTTGGCCGGGCGGGGTTGGTGCTTAACACCTTCCAATCCAGTAACATGATCCCCGAATTCATTTTTTTTTGTTTTATATTAGTTTTTATCCGTTTAGGGTCATTGATCGGTTCCTAGACAGTAATAACTAGGTGGCGACTCCAAAACCTCAAGGGTCAAAAGCGGATCCGCGCACCCCGCGGATCGAGAGGGCGCTTTCAGAGGGGTGTCATCACCCTATTTGCATTCCATGTTACCCATCCTTGCCAATCCTAGCCCCGCTTCTTTCATTTCTCATTCGGTCTTCTTGAGTCATGGTCTTAGCAACTCCCTTTTCTAGGGTTATTGTATTCACTACAAGCGAACCCCCTTACACTCAAGCTTTTAAAGCATTTTCCAAGTAGATAAAGTTCCTATTTGTTACATAAAGA
>NW_028237562.1:0-17093 GCF_017979445.1 Akebia trifoliata
CTATATCCGACGGTAGAAAAATTTTGCCAAATGTTTGTCAAAATGTTTTGCGCCGAACGCCTCCATATATATATATATAGCTATTTTGTGAGCTGTTAAAGAGTTTGTGAATGCCTGAAAGGATAGTGCGTCATATCATCCAGAGTGATGTACTATCCTGGGATGTACGGTAGGGACCACCAAGCTCATACGTGGTATGGGACGCGTATGAGAATGGAGTTACAACTGGAATCCGGGTTTATTCCTCTCTATCTTTACCAGTGAACTTGTAATGTAAAGGTGGTCGTATACGAATGGTTTGTATATTTGGGAATCACATGCACGCCTGATAGGCATAGACGAAGATGATTGGTCAGTGATCACTAACAATCTATAGTAGTCAAACGTTCTGACACATCGAAAAGAGACCTATTGCTTACGGTCACGTCAAACGGCCAGCCTGAGCCGGATAAATGGTCAACCAAACGTGGTAAGGGCAGCGACCGACCACAAAATCAGGAACTAAAAGCCAGAGAGAAATTGTAACATCATGTCCCGACTGGGAGCGATCCAGTCGTGAATCCCAACACTCTAATTCCAATACTCCACCATTGTGTATTATGTATCTGTTGCTTATTTTCATATATAAAATAAAATTCATGTTTATTGTTTCCATTTGATCAAGTAGATATGTATAAAAAGATAATGTTATAGTGAGTACTGTTGATCGATGTAATGTGAGTTTTAAAATGTTTAGTTGTTCATCCCTGGCTTATGTACCAGTTAATCGTAGTTTATTCTGTAAAAATTTTATATTGTTAAAATGATTTAGTATGCTTATTCGTTCATGCTAGGAGGGGTTATTGACAGAAATTGTGTTATTCCTTACTGGGTAACCATTGTTACTCACCATTTCCTTCTCTATTTTTTTAGTTTCAGATTCGAAGTTTGACGAGACAGGTATAGAACACGAGTGAGAATCATCTGGTAGGTCAGATAGACAGTCAGAATTCGTCACTTGGTGAGTATTGGGGTTATTACCCCTAGTGGTGTCGATTTATCCGAGAGTATTATACATGTTGTTCTGAGTGTTAGGATTTCTGTTAGAGTGAGGAATTTTGTATAATCCTGTATTCTGGTTATTCTTCCGCACTCTGATTTTTCGTACGTTATTAAACGTGTATAAGCTTCCGCTAGTATTATATTTTATATATGTATGCAGGATTGTATGTCGGTTATCAGGTGCAGGTTGAATCGCCTTGGAATGCTAACAGAAACAGAGGAGACCATGTCGAAATTTCGAGGTGCCACCTCGTACCTTGAAATCTGACATGGGGATTTGTGTTAGTGTTCGGCGGGGCGCCACATTATTCATCTGAAACCGTTAGGGGTTGTCTAGTCTGCAGAACCCATAAAGCATTGTGTGAATTTCTCCCTATTTTCTGTGCGAATCCGTAATGTAATTGCTAAGCAAAAGTAGATATAGAATCTCAAATAGATTTGCACCATCATGGAGTTTAGGAGAGAATCATGGATCCTGTGCATTCTATGTGATAATTACAATCATTCTCTCGAGCAGTGTCCAAGTCTGCCCATATTTCGTATTACACAAGCCAATATGTGTAATTCTCAAAATTCTTATTGGATGCTGACACGTAGTTTATTCAACCAACCATTCTACGTAGATAATTAGTTCCCTCGGATACCATATCTAGTCAAAACGAGTTCACTCAAGGTAGTTACTTTGGTAATCATGAGGATTTCTATATTCAGGACACCTAGATGATGAATCCAATCATAATACCTCAACAATCCTATAATTCTCAATATTTCTCTAAATATAGAGTTGTAGAGCTAGAGTCAATATTCAATCGTTGTTATTTGTCCTCCTATCCAACTTCGTCATTAGAGTCATTGATGACTGAATTGTTAAAACAACAACAATAGTTCATCCAACAAACACAATTAAATTATCAACAATAGCTCATCCAATAACAACAGCTCAAGGACATTGGTCAAGCCTTAGTCAAAATGGAGATTTAGTTAAGTCACATTGCACTACCTTTAGAAGAAGGGCAAATTGATCAATTCCAAATTGAAGATATTTCAATCTTAGAAAATCCACCATTCTTTCAAAATAACATTAGCAACCAGTTCCAATCTTTTAAGGATTTCGATCATTGTCTATAAATAAATTATAACCCTTTTTCAATTGAAGTTCAAACACAAATTAATGATGTTACAAATCCAATCGAAACAATAATGGAGGTCAAACTAGGTCAACTTACCGTGCCTTTAAAAAAAAAGAGAATGATTATTTTTCAAATAAGATAACCCCTGAGAATCAACCCATGTTTCAAATTTCTAATAAACTAGCCAATTGTACAAATTTGGCTAGGAAATGAATCTACCATCAGAGAAAACTGTTGTCTAGGAGGAATCAATGATCAACTATAATTTGTTAGTTACACCAATTCCAACCACTCTCAATCCAACGTCGTATCTTATCTAGATTATTCTTTTATAAAATTGTACAGACCCTACCTCTCTTACAACTTTCATTTTCTTAGGGAATATGATGGTTGAAAACTATTTCGAAAATGTGACATTATGTGAAAAAAGCTCATATTTGACGGTCTTAGCCTATCAAATTTTGAAAATTTTGACGGACCCTCCCGTCAAATATTCTCTTGTAGAATTTTTTTTTTACGGCCTTGGACTATCAAATTATTGGAGAATGGATTAAAAAAAAAAAAAAAAAAAAAAATCCAGAGTATGACCATCGAATTTGGAGGTTTAACAAACAATAGCACGGTTCTCTAATTCACCAATCACAATGAACGAAATAGTAATTAAAAAAAATCAGAAAAATAAAAAACAAAACAAAAATCATAAAAGAAGTTCCAAATTAAATTAAACAACTCAAAATTCATTTTATATATTGAAATTTCATTATTAAACAAGCTCTAATTGAAGCAATTGGGCACTTACATATGACATTGAGTCAAATATTGCTTAGAAATAAAACACAATTAAAACACAATATTGCCTTTGATCTCTTCTAGCTCTCTCTGCTCTATCATATCCTCTTACCATGTCTAATCATTTCTTGAACTTCAGCTACAAACTCAAGTAAAGAAAAAGACCTTCGCCATGCCAAATTTCATGGACCTGAATAAGAAGGTTATTAAAGATAAAATCACAAATACAGTAACTCATGGGTCTCGACAACATATTTTCTTGAAAGATAGTGGAGCAGTTGTTTCTCCAAAACATCAACATGGGCTGCCTATACAACCAAAGGCAACTCTTAACATAGAAATAGAAGATTACTTGAACCAATGTTTATATGTAGAATTTTACCTAAGAAGAAAGAACATCAGTTACTATAATGAACAAACTGCATATAAAGGAAAGAAAACTAGCGTCCTGTTGATATGGAACATCTCACCGTCACTAGTTCACTGCAAACATTACACAGGCTTACAACTATCAAAGCTCTTTTCATACAATAAGAGGGATATTTTCCCCTATACTTCCTTTTCTTTGTATGTTTCACAGTGCTAAAAATTCAAGGATTTTTCACAAGAGGTTGGAGATGTGGTGGGGGCGCTAACCGGGGAGGAGAGAGTAATATGGTCATTTTCGATTAGTTACTCGTAGATAACTTTGGGTCAAGAGGGGAAAATAAGTTTGAAAATGCAGGGGCATCTCAAATATTCACCAATATCCAAAGGGGTATGCCTAAATTGCCCAAAAATATACGGAACTATAACAACTTTTCTTAAGTGAAGCTGAAGATAACTTAGAAGAACAACTTGGGCACCAAGAACTAAGGCTTTGAAAACATATGTTCCACGCCGGACTCCTCCATCAAGGAGGACAGGAACTCTTCCTCCAACAGCTTGAACCACCTGCACTTAAGCATCCTCAAAAAAGCTTATCAAGGCTTGTTTTCAATCATTCGGAAGTTTTCTTGACAATGACCCTAATAATCAAAATGTTTCTAAAAGAAAAATTCCCTGATTGATATTCCATAGCTTACCAGCACCATCATCACTTCCACTAGTCAATTTCATTGGATCTACTAATGAAAAATCAAACAGATTTTACTGAATGTAATGGAATGCCATGCAGATTTATAAGTAAATTTGCCCTTCGCATTAAGCTTCCAAATAGTGTTTAATCCTACTTCTCATTCAGCCTCAGTAAAGGGTGAGCCTCCACATCTCATTCAGTCTTTTAAGTATCCGGATAGAACAAATTTTGAAACCCAAGCATTAACGTTGCTGCCCATACAAAAGATTGGTCGTCTACCAAATTGCTCAATCAAAGACCCTCTTTCCAGCCAACGATATTTTCAAAAATCTCTTGTTGTACCATCCTCAATTATGAATTTTATGTGCCTCCCAGCCAGATTTCTCACCCCTTATTATACCTCTCCAAGCTCAAGAAGCATCTCTAGGAGGAATACATCTCCATAGATCTCCATTTTTTTATGTATCTAGCTCTCACCCATGTTGACCACAAGGTCTCATTTTTAACAACTTTCCATAAGAATTTCATAAGGCCAATAATATTCCAGAATAATTTCATAATTCCATGTCACCTACTAATTTTCAATAATCCCATAAGGGGATTAGAGAAAATAAATTGTCCATCACATTCTGTCCATTAACAGATTAGTAATTTAAACTTCAGATTAGTGAAAAAATTATTTAATAGATCCTATAAGAGGTGTGTCTTTATAAATGCACCCTGAATTTTGGGGTAGTATCTTAACACCCCAGTCAGTAAAAGCTTAGGACAATGACGGTAAAAACCTATTTTTTTACAAATTTGTACCCAAAAAAAAAAAAGTCCCTTCTAAAACATTCCGACTGTCAATCAGGGAATTTCTTAAAAACTGAGAAAAACGAAATCGATTGGTATTGAAAGAGGTAGGATTCAAACCTTCCAACAGATTTACAACTGTCGCTTTTGATCACTATGCCTCCTCTCCTCCTTCCTCCACCACCCATCTTAGTGGGTGAAGGTACTCTTCCTCTGAACTAATATCTTAAAAACAGTGACCTTATGAAAATTTGTGGTCCAAAAAATTCAACATGTAAACTTGTACTCCATAACTTAAAACTGAAAAGGAATATATACAAGTGTGGTGCAAGTTTATTGGGAATAAGTCTACAAAGTTATGGTTCATTTACTGTTTAACCATCCCAGCCGATCCCCCAATTTCAATCCTAAACCCTGCTGTCCCAAAATCACACACCTGGCAGTCCTCACATACCCAAATACCCATCCTTTTTAACACTAAAATCTAATTGTAAGGCATGTTAACCCAAAAATCTAATTTTAAGGCATCCATACTTCCCAAAACCCCTACACATACAGTCCTTTGCCCCAACCAAACCCAGTATACCCCTTCCACATGAATTCCATCAAACGATTAACACCTCTAATAAACCAATTGACCATTCCTTTGAACATAACTACTATTAATACTGCTCGGTTCTTTATTGAATGTTTACTACATGTTCACAATTGTAAATTTTATATTTACTCAATCACACATAGCCAATTGAGATTATGAATTCACTTCCTTACGATCAATCCACGCAAGAGTACATATTTCAAGCTCCATTAATCAACATAGTTGTGTTGTTAATAATGATGAAAGATGTAATGAAGATCACCGCATGCACATGCTTGCAAAGAATGTGAGCATTTCCCAGAAAAAAAATTAAAATAATTTGCACAAGAGTAGGGCTGGCAACGGATCAGTTCACCATATAATCTAGATCTGATCCAAAAATTTCACACCTACAATCCAAATCCGATTTGAAAATTTCAGCCTACAATCCATATTTGATCCGGTTAAAATTTCATCAATCCTAATCCGATTCAATCCAATAGTTTTTTTTTTTAAGTAATCATGTTTGGTGAAAATAACACCTACAGTTAGGGTTTGAGAGGGAAAAAAAAAGGGAAAGAGATTGGGGAAGAAACCCTCGTTGAGGACGATGAATTTTAGGCAAAAAAAAAAAATTAAGAGATCCTCTATGGAGATACTGATCTGCACTCTGCAATTGAAAAAAGAGGAGAGAGGCGTACCTGGACATAGACAGAGAGAGAGAGAGGTACCTGCGTCGATCTATCGGTCGAGACAGAGACTATGAGAGGTCGATCGATCGATCGATCAATGACAGTGAGAGAGGACAAGGTCGATCGAGAGAGAGACTGTGAGAGGTTGATCAATCGATAGATGATAGTGAGAGAGGGCAGAGAGAATGAGAATGAGGTGATGCAGTCGATTAATGAGAAAGACGAAGAGAAAGAGATGATGCAGTCGATCGATGAGAAAGACGAAGAGATCGATGATAGTGAAAGAGGCAGAGAGAATGAGAAAGAGACAATGCAGTCGATCGATGAAAACGTGAGAGAAAGAGAAGACGAAAACGTGGTCCACAAGCCGCGGATTTTGGATTTTGAAATTCAACGGGCCAAGCCCAAAATTTTTTATTATATAAATTCAGGATTTTGACGTAGTGTGATGATACTAAAAATTGAGGATAAACAAAGGATGTTGATCATTTTATGATCTAAATATGTTTGCTTATCATTTGGGGTAGGAAATCGATCGCCGTGTCCATTAAATTAGATGTTAGAAAAATACCTAGGAATCAGATCTTTTGAAAAGTCCGACTGAAGACGTTAAACTTAGTGTTGCTTGAGAGACAACCAATGTGTTAATGTTTTTTTTAGGATATATGGTGTAGTTAGGATTTCTTTATTTTCTTATAATTCTTGGCTTCCATGTAAACCTTAGTCTCCATTCTTTATCTCAATTTGAACTCATCAAAAACGCGTATAAGGGTTGAACATTTTCAAGAATTTTATCGAAAAATTTATTTTTATGAAAAAATTCTATTTAAAAAAAAAAACCCTCCAACCCTAATCCTTTTCTCATTATCTTCCTATTCAAGCCAACTTTCAATCAAACCAATCAATCAATGCTATTAGGACTGTAGACAGGTCAACAATTGTTGATTGAGTAATAAAGACAGATGTTGACCTATATTAAGGAAAATAAGGCACGTGCAAATGCGCGGACTGCTGAAAGTTCAGATTCAGATTATGATTTCTTTTTTATATTAAGATTTCTTTCTTTCTTAGATTAGAATGTTTTTAGTTTCTTAGTTAGGTTGTTTTTCAATTCTTAGGTAGGATTTCTTTTATGCAAAGCTATTTTGAAAATTATCATTATTATTACTTTTATATAAAAGTAAAACACGTGCACACACACACACACACACACACACACACACACAAATTTAAATAAGCATGAGTATGTGATTGGCATACTCATGTTTATTGATGATTTTTATCAATGGGATCTGAATATTTTTCATCACCTTCATTTAAATCTCTTGGAGTACTATGATTGAACTGCTCTTTAGTTTGTTTATAGCTTTTATTTTCTTTTCAATTGAAATTTTGAGACACCTGTCTCACAAGAGACTTTTTGTATTTTAATAAATTGAGGTGTGGATGATAGTTGGAAAAAAAAGGTGTAAAACTTTGAATTATTTGAGAAAGGGAGAAATAATGGAATATAAAAATCAATAAATTAGGTAGTGTCATGTGATTCATGGAACTTACAAAATTTGAGGTTGGGACGTTGGGGTTAGAATTCATTTATTAAACCAATGCACTTATTTTAAGTTTAGTACACATATCACTTTCATCTTCTAAGGTCAATTCCTCTCATACTTCAATTACATGGTGGAAAACTATTTTTAGAAGGGGAGCAACTTGAGACGGGAGTGGACGCATAAGAAGTTGACATTCATCACTCTAAATACCTTGTCGGTTATTTTCCCTTAAATGCATGTGTCTATGTTGAAATTGGTGTAATTTATTATTTTTTTCCTATTAAATTAATAGATGCATGATAAATCTATATATAGATTTTTGAATGTGATGTTTATACATTATATGTCAAATGTGCTTGTGAGGGAAATAAATAATAATTATGAAATGATTGAGTTACCTTGTGTGATTGACATGAAAAGGATTGATTATCCATGTGTATTTACCTTAAATTCCCTCAAGGAATATCCCACATTATGGGTCGAACTAATGTGAAAATCGACCAGGATAGTGAGGCCGAACTAGTGTGAAAATCGAGTCATATGTTGAATGTATTACTATATTTTAAATATGAAAGGCTTGGGTGATTTGCATGTTGTATGTTATGCATTTGCTTTATCGTTGAAATTTTCAGGAGGGAACTTCTAATGAGTTTTCAAACTCATGTTGTTGAATTAAATCTTTTCCAGATATTTGATTGATGAAGGAAATAAACAAGAATGTTCGCGAATAACTCTCGGAGACTTAGATTGTTGATTTTATCCTTATATTATGTAGACTTGTGATCTTGTGGACTTAGAAAATTCTACTTAATTAGAGTAATGGGATTTGTATTATTTTTAATTTCTAAGTTTATAAACTTATTTAAAAGATGTGGAATTCATGGGGGTTTAATATGGATGAATGTTATGTTGGATTTTAGAATATTGAGATAATGATTAATGTTGTGGACGTTTACTAAATTTCATTTACTAGTATTTATTCCTTAATGTAAAAGAATATAAAAATATGTTACACTAGAACCAATTGAATTAAATAATTTGTAAAAAAATCTACAAGAAGGCAAAACTGATGAAACCAATTGCAATGTCTCACTGACCTCCATATGTTTTCGTGAAAAACATTTCAAAGTAGTTAAAACATTTCAAATATTTTTTTGAGAAATGTTTCCCAAGAAAATGTTGTTGAATTGTTAACAAAAAAATGTCATACTCTATTTTGTGAAATTATTTGACCAATTAACTATTTGAATTTTTCAACGTTTTAGAGTCTAAATTGAAATATTTCGAGTCTACTTCCTTATAAAATTAACCACATATATTATTTATTTATACATTAATTGTTATAGAATTTTGTTGTCAACGTTTCATAATCTGATTTTGTACCATACTTGGTTTTATAAACGTTTTACAAGATAAAAAGTTAGAGAAATTATTCTTCTGTATTTTTTTTAAAAACCCAACTTCTTAGGTTTTCTAACCATATAGGCCACATTAATTTTCACCCAGAATTGAATATTTTAAAAATCCGTGAACTTGGAGTTACATATTTCAAAACAGAATTCTGGGTTCGTAAACATTGATTAAAAAGTCTGTATCAATTAGAAAATAAAAATGATAAGAGATTTCTATATTTTTAATTTTTAGGTAATTGAATTAAAAGTATATAGGAAAAAGAATCAAGACCGTTAGAGATATAGATTTTAAGTTATGGATTTTAAAGTGACGAAAGGTCAAGCTGTGTAGTTTTCTGTTTTGTGTTTTTAAAAATGAGAAGTTATAATTTGAGCCATCTAGAAATTATTATTGGACAACAATAATATATAAAACTTTTCTCTTACCCCTGAGTTTTGGATTGGAGTTTAGACCGTGCGTGTTGGATACGGATTTTCAGAATTCGGGCTTGAAAAGTTCCCAATCTTTCAACTTCCTTAGGCCAAAATCCCAATAGATATCCTCCCCATTACATATTACATAGTACTACATGCTATGTTTTTTTTTTTTTCAATTATAGAGAAACTGAGTAAGAATAGGGATTTTTTTTTCTCTAATTGAGGACTCACATAACCCTTTAGAATTTGGAATTTATCTTCTTCTCCAACTCAGGAAATACATTTGAAATGCCTCTCCACACATTGCACCCCTAGGATATGTAGACCTACTCACTATCCCATCATAAATTCTTCTCTAAAATCTGTCTGCAATCACTTTTCTCTAGAGACTAGATTTCTCTTCACCTCACCTCCAAATTTTTGCTACTTATGATTTAACTTGTAAGCATTACCTTCAATGTCCTTAATAAGAGATGTAATGCCTTTGGTTTTTTTTATTTTTTATTTTTTTTCCAATTTTCGTCTTGTACGTGTCGATTTATATCTCCTAATTTAGTACCCTTTATTAATGCCTCATAGGAGGAAACTACCCTGTTGAAGGAGATTTGCTTGTAATTGGTGGGTCCATGCTTTATGCAATCAGTAATGTTAGTGAGGTATGCTATATCGGTACACTTTCGCCAAATTTACCAGTTTATGTTTTATCATTATTGAAATTAAATGTTCACATGTTTACCTTACTAACATTTGATAAAATTTCTTTTCTTATTTTTAATGATGGGATTTAGCTGCAAAAGTGGATATTCTTTCAATGGAAGGAAATTGCCTAGAATTTGTGTTTTACATATCTAACATAGGAGATTTTGTTAGTTTTAGAAGTTAAATTCTCGCACTATCACATTCAGTAAATTGAATGTCTCGAAGAAATATCAAAGGGATGAGGGACTTCAACAGATTTGTGAATAGATACTCTCTTATGGATTTTCCCCTCGTGGGTAGATGGTTTATGCGGTCTAACAACCAAGAGACCCCAACAATGTCTAAACTTGATAGATTCCCAGTGGGTGGTCCTTGGGAAGAGAAGTTTCATAATTTGATACAATCGGCAACTTCCAGACCTGTTTTAAATCATGTTCCTATTCTTTTGGAGGCGGGCGAACCTAGATTGCATCCATTGCCATTTAGATTTGAGAATATGTGGCTTAAACATCTAATTTTTTTGGATTTGGTTAAAGATTGGTAGAATGATTGCTCCTCGATTGGGAATCCTGGTTGTGTGTTCAAGAAGAAACTTAAGTTCTAAAAGATAAGTTGAAGGTTTGGAATAATAAGGTTGTGGGCAAAATTGAGGTTAAGAAGTTGGAGTTCCTCAATAATATCGATTTTTTGGATGCTAAAGAGGAGGAGGGTGATTTGAGTATGGAAGATCGCTAAAATTGGAATTTCAAAGAATTGATGGAGGAGATTAGTTAGAAACAAAATTCCAAAATCAAATAATTGAAAGAAGCGGACAATAATACAAAGTTTTTTCACAGTCGTGGTGAAAACTTTAAACGATGCAAGGATCGATGGCGTTTTGATGAACCGCTTGCAAATGTTTTAGGGGCGGTTTTGATGGAATTATCGATGGTTAAAAACCACCTCTGAAAAGCCTCTATTTTGTAGTGATAAGAACAACTATCAGTCAAAATTAATTAGTAAATATAAAAGGGTACCCTTTATACCAAGGTTGTACTACTACATTAGCAAAGATATTAATGCTCCCGACGTATCGATTCTGATTTCTTTAATCTACTAGTTTGATGCAACTTTCTAACAATAAAATGCTATCAAGAATCATCAACTTTGAGAGTTGTCTATAGTTTTGGTGATGATGTTTAAATTCATGTATTAGTATTCTTTCATGTCTATAAGCACACAAAAAAGAAAAAAAAATGTAACGACGAAAATAAATATGAAACTAGGAAAAAGAACTCGGCAATTTGGTGATTAATTGGTAAATGTTAGTTTATCAACAATTTAATAGGCAACTACCCAACTAGCAGATTTTGTGGAAAAATTTGTGAATTTTGTGACAATTGGCACATCTCTAATACAATAAGCTAGACTTGAACCCGCAACCTCGAAGTTGTCTTCCAACGTGTCAAACCAACTGATTGAGCTATGGATCTAAGCCCACTACTCCAATACAAAAGAATCAATCAATCATGTTTAACAACAAAGTAAATGTGACCGTATAATCATTCAAGTTGCCTCTTAGGATTTTCAAGGCTTTACTTTCGAGTGGCAATTTTCTCAATTTTGACCCAAATGACCTTTGATTATATTAAGTTTAAATGTAAAAGTGGGGTATTTGCAGGGTCCAATATTTTGTGTCGAACCACTTGTGCTATACCTCCTCTCATTAAAATATTAAAGATTTGTTTCCTTCGAAAAGTTCCCTCTTTTTTTATCATCCGTATTTTCTCAAACACATAAAATATATAACATTTTAGTAAGCGACCACTATTAATTTGAATCTTTAACAACATTCATCTACCAAAAATATTATTGAAAATAGTTACATAGAATCCATAGCATTTTGAAAGTAAAATGCTTTTAAATTATGAATATTAATAGCATTTCATGTTAAATGCCACAATTAAAACCCTCTAGAAAATCATTTTTATTATAGTGAATATTGTTCGTCTATACCCTGAATTTTTGTAAGATATACTCCTAATTTCTTACATAATTGGAATAAGGGCAGAAAAATAAAGTATTCTTAGTGCTTGAAGTTACTCTTTTGTTGGCTCTAATATTTTGGACCCATATCCTTAGTATGATTGTTAATGTTACTTAATTCAATCGAGTTGTTAGGTACATAACAATTTTGAACTCAAACAATACATTATTTATTAATATTAGCCTTATGTATCAGATCAATAACATATTGTTCATAAGTGAGAAAGCAACTTTAGTTGGTTGGAGGCCATGTTACTGAAGTGCAAATATGAGGAGATTTCAATTGATGTTAGTGATGTGTAATATTATTTCTTAAAAACAATTGACATTATTCTTTTGAAAATCTTATAACAATTCATATGCAACTCGTGGATTTTACTAGTATTAAAAAAATGAGAATGTTTATATTTTATAGGTATATAAAAAAAAAAAAAAAGCCTCAAATGTCTTATTTCTTAAAACATGGACTAAAAGATTTTCTTGAATTTTTTTGAATATTTTGAAATCTACTTTTCAGATCTTTTTTCTTATGAGCACCTTTGAAGCATTGTTCCATAAAATGCCTAAAACACCTTTTAAAGCATAATTCAAATTTTAAAAAAGAAAAAAAAACATTTTCGTTACATGTGTGATTTTTAAACTTGAAAAAATATCATGTCGTTCATGAATAATATTAAAATGATTCATCTAAGTTGTCTCATTATCTTAGATTATACAATGTTGTTATTATTATTAGTTGATATTCTTGAGTCATAACAAAACATAATAAAAAGAAGAAGAAGAATAAAAGGGGTGAATCAAACAATTGATCTCAATTCATTCACAAATGATACTAAGATGACTCAGGCAAGTCGTTACAATCTTAAACGATTTCTTAACCATAAGACATGCAAGACATAGCCGTGATTTTCTTTTTAGGGGAACAAACTATAATACCTCACGTTTTTTTAATAAGAAGAAAAACATATCAATATATATTTTTAAATATTGTACCATTGAGAGGGAATTTAAAGATCCTGACAAACAAATGAGATATAAAAAGATTTATCCAAAAGTAATCATTTCGAATTTTGTCGCTTCTACCAAAGAATTTTTTAAGAATTGTCCTTGTCACTTCAACAAGTTTTGATGTTGTGAGAATGTTGCATGCTCCTTCAACTTTGTCGATGTTGATGCTCTTCAAATTTTCACTACCAAAGGGAGAAAAAATTGAGATCAATGCTCTTTCCTAAAGTAAAAGAATTGACTATTCTAACATGTGTTTTTGAGTGATTTCGACATGCCCCTCTATGTTTCGGCCAATGTTACATATACTTCCTTGTGTTCTTTGGATGACAACCCCACTCTAAGCTAGATCTTCTCGTATGACAAACATAAATAACATAAAATACCCTTATCTTCAACCTCTTCTAAAAAATCCTCCTAAAATCAATCACCCTCAACTTATTAATTTTTTTACTTTACTTTTCAACCATAAGATTATATTTTCTTCAATGATATTTAATTTATGGACAAGTAGAAATTTGAATTTCTAAGTAGAAAAATCAATGGTTTTTATAAGACATGGAAGATGAGTTTGAATAAGTTTAAATTAGTCATCCTTAGAGGTTAACAACTAGAATATGACAAATTTTTAAGATAATCCCATCTTCAATCTCAATATTTCATTTCCTTCAACCTTTCAAATCTCAAGATTATATAGGATTATTGGGAGAGTAAAACAATAGATTTTTAGTACAAAAAATCAAGGATTTTCTACAAGCAGTTGAATATGATGGATTGAAGATGAGATTGAATTAGTTAAAAATAGTTTACAATTAGAGCTTAACAGTTTGAAGACGACAAATTTCTTGGGAGGAAAATCATGGGATTTTGACAAAAGGATAAAGAGAATATTAGGTCTCTCATACAATACCTTGGTCAAGGGGGGTGTGCAAGCAGTTTGAAAATATGGGGTATCTCTAGTGATCAAAATATAGGGGGTATCTCTAAAGTTAAAAATAGTTTACAATTAGAGCTTAACAGTTTGAAGACGACAAATTTCTTGGGAGGAAAATCATGGGATTTTGACAAAAGGATGAAGAGAACATCAGTTTAAGTTGGTCTCTTATACAAAACCTTGGTCAAGGGGAGTGTGCAAGCAGTTTGAAAATATGGGGTATCTATAGTGATCAAAATACAGGGGGTATCTCTAAAACTTAAAAAATGCAAGGGGACGAGGTTACGAGGCATGTTATCACTCAAATAATGAGATACCCATGTATTTAAAACTAGGGAAAATTATTTAAAGGACCTTGCGAAGGGACTTTTTTTTTTTAAATAGTCCTTACGTATTGGGCGGTCTCTTAGTAAACTTTTTTTTTAATAGTCCCTAGATCTCATCTCCCACATTTCTAACAATTGAATGTCCTAATTGTCCGGATTCATTATTTTTATAAAAAAAAATTTGGATTTTTGGCATCTTAATCGAATTTCAGAGACTCCATTCTATCGAAAAGAATTTAAGAAGTAAGAAGTCATTTGCAAAGGTGAGTTCGATAATACATAAAAAGTGGTGAGTTCGACAATAAAAGTTGTATATTTGACAATAAATAAAAAGAGATCAATTCGATAATAAATAAAAAGTGGGTGAACTCGAAAATAAATAAAAAGCAGTGAGTTCACCACTAATGAGGGACCATTAAGAAATAAAAAAAACTTCAGTAAATGTCATATCAAACTACCACTCAAACCTTAGGAAATATTTAGAAATAAATCCCTTTGTCAAAGTCCTTTTAAGTATTTTTCCTTTAAAATTAATGATATGCCCTTTCACCCAACAAATTTGGGGCATTTAAAATTTACATCATCTTAATACCATATTTGATCTATTGGTCATTCATATTTGAGGATCATTATGAAAAAAAAAATTTCTTCAAGTAAGATACTTCATTAACGTTCATTGATTTCCTAGATGGAAGAAGAAAGCTGGCCTATCTTTTCGAATATTCAAAGTTAAAAACTAAAAAAGGGGAAATACTTAATAGACCCTACAATATGGTCGTCTTTCTAAATGCACCCTATGTGTTATGACGGTATCTTAAAACTTTTTTTTTTTTTTTTTCTTAATGAGATCAGTGGTTAACAATTAGCATTTAGTATAAGAAGGGATTTAAGGGGGTTTGAACTTGAAACCCTGAGAACAACCTCCACAAGGTCTTACCTTCTTCTCGCAATATCTTTACCTAATTAGCAAAACCTTTCTTTCTTAATACCCCTCGTCATGATAAAACATCAAATTCAAATTCCCGAGATTGACATTACAACTTGATAGATCAATCATTCAAATGTTGAGACTGATTATTGGCAAGCGTTGATCTCAACTACAATAAAAAGTTAATCTCAATGATTTGCATTGTGGAAAGGAGGTAGGGGCATATAGAAACAGAAACCAGTGGGAATTTAGAAAGAAGTCCCTCTGAGGGTGAACCATTGGTCTGAAGAAAACCGGCGGTCCATGGGCATTTACCGGTTCATGAACCGAGCAAACTTCCAACTCTTTGTTGACTAAAGAGTCCAGCTTTTCCTTTCATGAACATTAGGGTTTAAACCTCAGCAGCTAGTCGTCCTTCCCGCGCTTAACCTTCAAGGGTTTAAGCGATTCTAGGGTTTCGATCTCGCCATGGAAGTAGACATGGAGACCTCTCCAAGCTATTTCGATCCAGAAGACCTTGCCTCAAGAGAGCAGTTCCGTCGTTACGGGTAAATCTTTTGTTTCGATCCAATTTTCATTAAATTCTGAATTTGTTATAACAGTTGATTAATTCAATCGAAAATCTAGGTTAAAAAAATCTCAATTAAACCCTAATGTGCAGGAAAAGACATTCTGCTTCAAACATTTTGCCTCACCAAGAAAATACATCTTCGAAGCTCTTCTACGATGGACAAAACATTCATATAAGACCAAATGCTGCACTTTTTCTCGAAGAAATCAAACAAGAGGTCGAGAATTTGGAACCCGATGGGTTGGAAGGAACACCAGCTAAGCCACTCAAAAGGCGATCCTCTGTTGATGATGGTGTGGTTGATTCCATTCGAGGAGTAGGTAGCCCGTCGCTACGATTTTGTGGGGGTTGATCTCTTTTTAATTTTTCTGGGAGTATAATTAATATAATTTTCTTTCTGATCTTCTTGTTAATATATTTTTCTCATTCATTTTAATGCTTCTCCTTTTGTTTTATTGGATTTCATACTTACTATTATTATTATTATTAGTATTATGTTGGAGTTAAAACTCAAATTGTAAATCCTGGTTGTGGCTAGTTGGGCTTCCAGGTTTGTCTGTTTTAATTGATCTTTTAAAGGTACATTTTGAATAGCACGACAAAGAACTAGTGTATTGTTGCATTAACATGTCTATGTTTTGTACGGAATTGTAGACGTCTATTGAATTAGGTCATCAACTAGGATGCATACTTGATTTGACTAGGGAGGAGGAATTGATTTCGACGTTCTGAAAATGAGATAAAATTATGCATGGTGTGGGATGACTGAAGGCTTCCAGAAATTTAGATTAAGTTTCCTACAGAAAATATGAAGTTTGAAACTCAAAACTTAACGGTGTAAAACCCGTATTCTCCTTTGAGTAACTGTCACTGAAACTCATATGAGTTATGTTTGATTGGGTCTTAGGGGCCTAGTGGCTTATGTGTTAATACATTTCTGAACTCTTCTGCCTTTTAGTGATCAGCTCCAAATTTATTTTTTTGTTCATTTTCATTTTTTTTTCCATTTAATTACAGTGTCATCCTGCGTGTAGATTAGCATAAATTTTCATATCCTTATTGCGTATCTCATGATCAACAGTCTGCATTTTGCAGGATTGATGCCTATCCCCGATCTGATATTACGGTTTGAGAGGGTGTGCCAA
>NW_028237563.1:0-17098 GCF_017979445.1 Akebia trifoliata
AATTCTGTATCCCGATGTAACTATGATTCTAATCCATGCCATGTCAGGGAATGTGTGTCTGAGACATCAGAAAATCACGAATCTTGTTTTAATCAATTGAAAAATAAATTTGTTTCAAGAAATATGTATAGGAACACAACTCATTCTTTCAAGTTTTTTTAATCAATAAAATATAATATTTAGTTTCAAAACTTGATGCATAGAACCACAACAAAATTTTATTCCCTTTATCTTCTTTAGCAAAGGTTCAACCCCAGTACGAAAACAAAAAAAGAAAAATTGTATTGTTTTACACACGACCATCCATGGCATGTTGCCCACGACCGGATGATGATCGAATAATTGCAAAACACCACTAAACAATATAGATGGAATCAAAACCAAAAATCTGAATCAATATAGATGGATTCAAAAATAAAAAATCTAAATCAATATAGATGAATTCAAAATAAAATTCTAAATTCAATAATAGATAGATTCAAAATTGAAAATTTGAATACAATATAGATGGATTCAAGTTTAAAAAATTCTACAAGATTTTAAAAAAGTCAAAACAAAATTATGATAACAATCATGCATGAATAGTCTTTAATCTAAGATATATAGATTCAAGAAATCGATGGCTTTGATACCACATATTAGATTTTAGTCATACAAAATCTTTAGTATAACTATTATTCTATAATTCCTAAGGATAAAAAATCATGCATATTTGTCAAGAACCAATTCATGTTGCTAGAATCAAAGTTAGTTAAACCTTCGGTTTTATCTGATTTTCAAAACATAACCCTCAATATGTCTATCCCCATGACATCCAAGGTTTTTTGGGGGTAAAAATCAAGGTTTTTTGGTAAAGATCTTTGAAGCATATTTTTTTGGTAGAAACGAGTTGAAAAATACTTTCCTTATTAAAGATAGTTTCATGATCACATTACCTTGTGATATCCAAATTTTTTTTTTCAGATTCCACAAGGACGTACAAGATAGAATTCAAAGAACTTCAACAACAACAAAATAAATAAATAAAATTTCATAGTTAAATTTTAATTTTAAATTTGAGAGTTTGATAGCCATCCATCTTAAAATCTTAGATCAAGCTCAAAAAATATTTTTCTAATTTTTCAATGAAATCTAGAAGGCTTTGGTGTTGGATTGGCAAAGTGGTAATTCATGTTGGCCTAACGTTTCTTAGTTAGATTTGAATTTTACTAAGGGGACGTTTAGTTCGGATTTTTGAATCTGATGTATCGTTTGATTTAGATTATCGACTTGATTTTTTCATAATCAGAAACCAAAATCATTGAGAATTAGAAACAACTCTCAAGCTATTTTTCTTAATTCTCACAAACTATCCACTTTGACGATCTTACAATAATAATAATTGGAGAGGTAAAATCTCAGATGTTGTTGATTCCTCGAGATTTACCTCTAACAACCGATCTACATGGTTCTTAATACAGAAGAATAATAAAAAATCATATAGAAAAATTGTAAAAGAAAATAGAAAAAAAAAAAGGAGAAAAGATAAGAAGTAAGATTTGTTCACAGAATTTGTCCAAAAATCGGATTATGTCCCCAGACTTTAAAGAGTCATTCCATTATTCTTGAAGTCAATACAAGATTTATGAAACCTAACCTCCTCTACTTTTTCTTCCTCCCGAGGGCCCTGTCTCTTCTACCTAATATATCTCTTTATATAAATAGAACGTCAAACCCTAAAAAGGAAAATAAAACAATTCAGGATTCTCTACAGAATCTATCATTATCTAGAAATAGATACTCTTTAGTTAATTAAGAGATTTTCTATTTCGGGATAAGATTAGAATATTAAAAAAAAAAAATTCGAATTCTAGATACACCAATCAATGCTTCGAGATACACATTAAATGTGTCATGTGACCAATCTCCCTTATTTATGCCATGTGTCTAATACTGATTTTACCTTCTATAATAATAGTAACAAATATTATCAAAATAATAATGATTATAATAAAATTATTATTATTTTAAAAATAATGATATTAATAATATAATAAATAAATAATAACAAGAATATAAATATAATTAATAATAATTATTAACAATAATAGTAGTAATAATAACCAAAGTAAGAATCATAATAATAACAAATATTAATATATAATTATATAAATAATTATAGTCATTAATAACACCAACAATAATAATAATAATAATAATAATAATTTTTAAAATGAAAATACAAAATCATCATAATTTTTTGGATGATCATAATCTTAACATGTTCTTTAACATACAATTCACTTGAAAATTAATAAAAATTAATCTAAATATCATCATTTTCAACTCTTTCAAAAATATTTGATTTTTTCTCTTGAAAATCTATTATCTTCAATCTCTTGAATATATATTTTTCCTCACATTTTCAATCTTAAGAAGTATAATTGGATAATATTTTTTTCACAAGATCAATTTTTAAAAACGGTGTTAGTCAAATGGGATTTTGGATTCTGAAAATTAATTTTTATAATTTGATTTTGACAATCTATCATCAGAATTAAGAATCAGGATCTACAATCCGAATCAAACACCCCCTAAATTAGTCAGGTTAGTCTCACTCATAAGAGTTTTGGTACTATGGAGGCGTTGATGGTCATTTCACGTTAGTTTTTAATTAAAACTTGGGCACGTCATCACTTTTAACCCTAAGTGATATCTCTAATTTTGAACAAAAAGTGGGAGTTATATTAAATTATCCTTCTTTTGTGAAAGCTCAATGGGGACTATAGCCCCACTCGCCCCCATGTAGCTCTGCCCGTAGGCCACATCCCGTACTCCCACGTGGCCTATTAGATATGGAAAATATCTGTTTATACTCTCAATTGTTACCTTAGCACAATCATCATCATGCAGAGGTGTGGGATGTTTCCTTACTCCATATCGCAATTTCGACACGTGTTTGATTGGTCTTGATCCATACAAGATTTTACCTTGTATAAGTTTTATGATGAAAAAGTTAAAATTATTAATTTTATATTTTTAAATGATTTAACTTTACAACTGAAATGTTATAGGTAAAAGGTTATCTTATTTGTCATTCAAGAAATAAAAATGGTAAAATTTCCATTAATCCAACAAATTGAAGGTATCCTTAAAAGGTATAGTCTTTCTCTTTCAATCCCATATTTTTGGTTGGATCCTAAAATATCCAAGAAAAAAGCGATAAGTAAAAGGATGGTAAGCCATAAATTGTCTTTGGTGTCTCAATATAAGGATAAGTGCTTCATCTCCTATCCAATAGAGACCATGGTTTTAAAACATAATTTCGTGTCTAGTCTCTTCCTTGTCACATACCAAGTCATCTCGAACGAGTTTTTCGATATGTTTAAGACGTCTTGTTTAAAATTGAGAAAAATGAACGTGGGGTTTTAAATCTCATCTAAAAAATTAAGTTGTCCATCTATCTTGTCCATGTCTGATAGGCTGATACGGAGACCATGATAGAGACTCCTTTGTTCGTTTCAAAATAGACTATTGACATAGAAAAAGCAACTTGATTGATTATTTAAAACCGTTGAATTAAAATGATCAAGTCAAATCAATAACGATGTGTGTAGTCACACTTATTGCAACGAAATTATGCAACTAGTTATTAGATTGGTAGCTAATCTAGAAGAAATTCTATTGGCAAACCAATTTTTACTTATAACACACCAATGCTTTTGAAAAGATACGTCCCAGATTATCATCTATAAATTGGTGTGTTATAAGTAAAAGTTCGTGGGTTAGTAGAAGTTCTCCAAATTTAATTATTATCTATTCGGCTCTAACGTTCATAGAGATTTGTACAAGTAGGTGGTCTAGATCTATCCTATAAAGCAATGAATTCCCTGGGGCCACCCTCCAAGGTCTGATTGACCCTTGACTCAATCATTTTCATGTAAGACTTTCTGAAGGGGTAATATGTGTGACTGTGGATACACACGACAATGGATAATAAATAATAAAATGAAGAAGAGGAAGATGTGCCTGACTTCACTTTTGGAAGCATAAGAGTATAGAAATCATTTGTTATTGCTCAATGACATCAAAAAGGCTGTTACTATTGTTGGAAGAGAAATTTACTCGGCAGACCTAATTGTTGCATTTCTATTAAAAAAAAAACTCTCTTGGAGTTCTGACAATTCTAAGGAAACCTTACTTTATAAAGTTTGTTACCCACCAAACCTTACTTTGTCAAGTTTGTTACCCAGCAAGCCTTGGGAGTGGGATCCATCTCATAAAATTCAAATTGATAACATATCTAAGTGGATCGTAACCGTATTAATTTGTTGCATTCAAAAGCATGATATGAAGCTACAATGCTATAAAAGATTTTTTTTTTTAAGAACTTTAAAAAAACAATTTTAAAAAAGATTTAATTTTCACCATTGTATTTTAATTTTAAATTTGAGAGTTTAGTGACCATCCATTTTAAAGATATTTTTAGCAAGTTCAAAAGAATTTTTTTTCTTTGAATCTAAGTTTTTTCATGGAATCTAGAAGATTGTTATGTTCAATTGCCAATTTGATAATCTCTGTGGCCCCAATGACTCATTGTAAGATTTTAAATCTTATTGAGTTTGTCATGCTAGTCTGATTCATAAATTAAGGATGGTTCGGTAACAAACTTGATAAAATATGGGAGTTTTTGTAATTTGTCCAGTAAATCCCTCTAGTCGGAATTATGCGACATAACTTCATGTATAAGCGCGGCTTTGTTAACTTGTGAGCAGCCATGTTTAAGAAATTATTAAAACGATGTCAAGTGGAAGGGGGCCCACCTTGAGATGTTGTCCCCAAATCAACGGCTGCAGATCAATATTGACTCCTCGAGGAAAGTCTGAATTATTTATCGCATCAGAGGTTCTTTAGCCGCCCTATCTTGACGGCACACCTGTCGTATTGTACGTTGTAATATTGCATCTCGACAATATAAGGATCTTTGCCTTTCTCTCTCTCTCTCTCAGGAAAGAAAACAATAAAGGGGTATCGAGTTTGTCATGAGTTGCTAGCAAAAGTTCCATTTTAAGGTTCAATGTTTGGATGACGTAGGTAAATAATTACATTTGGTAATGTTGATCAATAAAAGATCTCCACGTGTCTATTAAATCAAAAGAAACCTGAGTTTAGGGAAAAAACGTGTGGTAATTTAAAATAAAAAAATCACTAATGCTGAGGTGACGCAGGGTATTTACTGCGATTCTCACAATTCTAGCGGTGATGTACACATAATTATAGATGTGTTTTCTCACGATAGAGTAAAAATTATCTACGGTTATATATACATTTCGACATTAGAATTATGAGAATCATAGTAAATCCTGTATCACCTCAATAGGATTCTAAAAAAAATTTCTTAATAGAGGAGTGATTCAGGTGAGATATCCACATGTCAACTCAGTATAATTTTAAAAAAGATTCAACATGATCATAATTTTCAATCTCGTCTGAGATCAAGATGACTCACTCGTTAAGTAACAATTTGGATTTGCATTGTGTCTTAACATTCACATCATCTCACGATATAAATGAGATATCTCAAACGAAATTTTTGAAAATTTTGATCGAGTCAATTTGGATTTTATAGATTTTGATTAAAATAATTTTTTATTTTTATTTTTAGATTTTAGATATTTATTATATAAATAAATATATCACTTAATGACTAAACATTTTTTAATCTATGTTATTTTATTATAAAATTATAATTATTTTAATTTAAATATATGTAAATTAATCCATGTTATTCGAGTTTAATGGATTATCTCATCCGAGATGACTTGACTCGACAACTCGATCTCATTCAATGACTATCTAATCGACAACAAGCAACTTATTAATTAATTAATTAATTAATTAAATTTTTTTTATAATATATATTTTGTTTTTGAAATTTTTTGTACACAGAGGAATCATAGAAAAAATATTCAGAAAATTTCATCAAGATTCAAGTTTGGGGGTGAGGTAAATCTTTTTGCCTACCTATGATACGATAAAGCCCAACGATAATTCAATTTTTGGGTCATCTAAGGATCTAACCATTTGGCTAATTATAGCTAACAAGATGATAAGATATATTGGATACCATTAAATACTAGATGTAACCCTTATTTTGATGATTATTTGAGATCAATGGATTGGATTGGACTTGATTCGTGACCAATCAATTAAGAATGGGATCAAGATTTTTATTGGATCCTAATATAAGGATCCTAAATAAATTCCATATATTTATAACAAATATATAACATAAGTTCATTTAATCAAATCAAGGCCTTATCAAATGGAGATATGGTCGATCCAAAACAAATCTGATCAAATCCTTATAAAAATCTAGACTCTCAAATAATTGTCAAAACCTAGAGAGGTATGTTTAAATTAGAGAGGTTCTATTGGCATAATAACTTTTACTTAAAACACACCAATCCTTCTGAAATTACAAGATTGTTTATATGCAAATTGGTGTGTTATAAGTAAAAGTTGGTGTGCTGATAGAAGCTCTCTTTAATTACCCTTTCTACTAACCCCTTCAACCATTCGAAATATAGGCTTAAATCACAACCAAAGACAAAGGTGGACTTGATCTCTATATAAAATACAGGACTATTTAGTAATATGTCCAATGAAATTGGTGATTATAGATTTAGCCCTTAAAAAATGTAAGATTAGGTTTACCTTTTATGTAAGGTCAAAGTTGCTTTTTGTTGATGATTTAATCATGAAATTTGATTTTATTCGAAATACCTTTCAAAAATTTAAATTATGAAATAATAATTGTATTGTTAATCCTCAAATTTCCTTACTTTGGCTTGGTCAACTTTCAAATGGGGTATGCTTTTCTTTCAAATGGGGTATGCTTTTCTAGCTAAAGAAAGCTAGCAAATCAAGGAGTCGTCGGTTCAAACCTCCCTAAAGAGGAGAGTTAATCGCTTGTTTATCCAAGTTGAGTTCATCCTAGTTAAATAAAAAATGAAAGATACTTCGACTTTTGATCAAGGGGTAAGCCTAATCTTGCATTTTACAAGGAGTACACTTTGTGGAATTGCTTTCATAGAGTGGATCCATCTCCTTTTTAGGATTGCATTATAAGCCAAGCCATCATCCACCATGATAAATTGAGTCACAGCGATCGCATGTCCTATAGTTACTAGGAGCATGGTCTCAACCACAAGGATTGGTCTAGGCCTTGTTGAACCCAAAGCTTATGCATGGCTTATGGAAGCTCTAAACTCTCAACCCACCCCATTCGCTCAACAGATGACAGGAATAAGATATCAATAACACTCCCTACATCCACCAATATCCTCTTTAGCTTTCCATTCTCTACAAGTAGACAAATCACCAAGATGTCCACGTGTGATGTGGCCACTCTGCTTAAGTCTTTTTGAGTGAACATTGTGGCTTTGTTCCCCCAGACTCACTAGGGAGCTCATGCCACACTTATCCTTGCTGAGATCTAATGGACCTCTTATTCATGTATCGTCTTTTTGATCTTGCCTTAGTGAGAATTTCAGACCTTCTTATCCAAGCAAT
This sequence comes from Akebia trifoliata, assembly GCF_017979445.1. Classification (NCBI taxonomy): domain Eukaryota; kingdom Viridiplantae; phylum Streptophyta; class Magnoliopsida; order Ranunculales; family Lardizabalaceae; genus Akebia; species Akebia trifoliata. The sequence continues at coordinate 7,555 of NW_028237563.1, forward strand.
ATTGAATTTTTGTATATATATAAAAAAATTGAATTAGAAAATCAAAGTTTTTTTTATTTTTTATTGGATGGGAGTAACTTAATAAGTTACATTACCAACCATGAGATAATTTCCTAAGAAGTTATAACTTCTTTTAACTCTAACCAACGTCTTTTTAGAATATCCTTTTTCAAATCAATGCCTTTAAGGTGTCGTTGGTTCAATTTTACCTATTAGCACTCCAATTTTTAACACCTTTTCATTGTGTCTTTTTGAAATAATGAGAAATCTTCATTGTTTATTTATTGGAGTTAAGCCAAGAAGATAAAAGTACTTCACTTTTGATTTATTCTCAACTAATATTATGAGATTCTTAGGTCTAAAAACATCTAATCGATTATTCTTAAATTATTCTCATTATTTATTATTTGTGAGATATATTAAAAGAGAGTACCAAATATTTTCGGGTTCACCATAAATAGAGATTGGAGTGCTACCCTCTCTGTTATATATCATTATATCCTGGAGACAAACGTCTACAAACTGCTGGCCTCGGAGCAGGGGCGAATCTGTCTTAAGGACATCGCGTTCAATGCGAAGCTTTGATCTTAATTTGTTTCTACATACCGATAAATTCTTTTAATCTAACATTTTTTTTCTCTCCTAATATTTAATTTGGATTCAACTTAACTTCTCATTTAATTATGTGTTTGATTTATTTTCTTAATAAAAATTGATTTGCACCCAACAAACAATACTCTCTAGCTATGTTGTGTGCCACTCTTCGAACCACTTCTCCTTATTGAGGTCGTCCAGGTGGGGAAGGTAGTGCAACATCCCCGACTTCTTCTATAGTTACCATGAAACATCGTAGCTTTCCATTATCTTGAAGAATATGCTTTAGCCTCCAACACCCATTGGTCGTGTGATCCTCAACCTTATTTTTCATCACAGTCATAACAACAGTAAAGATGGACAAGAATACCAAATAAAATTTCAATATCTAAGCTATTAATCAAATTGAGATACAAAGATCAAAATTAATCTTAAATTGATAGTCTCTTAGAGTAACAATGTTGATGGACTACTATCAGACAACCTTCTAGAGTCACCATTTTTTTTTTTGTTGCAGCAACCCTTCTTTGACTTCCTATTTTGAACTTTTAATTGAAATACTAGAAAATCAAACTAAAGGGTTCCATAAAAAAGATGAAAATTCGAAAGCAAATAAAAGAATCGTAGTTTTTCATGACCCGAAGCATGTTGTTGCTTTTGTTTCGATGTCTTGTCAACTTGAGTTTTATACCATACATGAACAAAAAATGGCAATGAATTGAAGTTTTATATTGGATCATGGTTGAAAAAGAAATTAATGTCATATATTTTGTTTCCTTGCCTTTCAAGCCCCTATTACATTTTTTGCCCCATCTTGGTAAACAACTAATGTAGTGCATGCATAGGATCAATTGGGACATATCTAGTTGTTGGGTGGGACTTCCCTTGCCTCGTTTTTAGTATTGATCATGGTTGAATTCATGTGTTTATAGTAAGTTTTTCATAAATAGTGCCAAATTATGGATGCAACAAATTGCTTCCACCCCAAGGTACAATCAGAGATTGATTGGTGCTTCTTAAGATATGTTATTCTAAAATTGTCATCTGTTTTTATACCATAGATTCTCTGATGTTCAAGTCAATATGAGAACTATTCGAGAGTTTTTTAAGGTAGAAAATACCTACTTTGATGAGTGGTTGATGTCTTTATTTATAATAATAAAAAATATGAAAAATTTACTTGATTTCTTTCTTAATTTGTCCTTAACCTTTTTAGAAATTTTTTACTATTTTTCAAGTTTCCCTTTTTTGGGATCTCCCCCTTATTTAGGTCAATGGACAATTATTAAAAATTAGTTTCCTTCCATATATCCCTGATTTTGCAGCATTTGGCAAGATCCTGGATTTAGCTATTTTCTAAGCAATTCCCTTACTTTTCGACCTTCTATACCCTAGGAAATTCTAATAGGACTAACCTCTGAGCTTATATTCACTAGTACTTTCCTTGGCTTCCTCATGGGTGGGAACAAATTCTTATGTGATATGTATCTGTCCATGGGATCAGAGGGATTTTATCCTCCACAATAACTTCTTTGAATATTTTGATAATGATATGTGTAGACATGTGGGCTTCTTTGGAGTCACCACCATTAAATTGAAGTGTAAATGGACACTATAAAAATATTTTTTTTAAATTTTGTTTTTTGGCTTGTAGTGACTCACATATCTTAAGGATAAAATGAAATGGTCTTTTTAGAAATCTAAGATAAGGATGTTCGGTTGATGAATAAGGAATGTCTCAGGCACTTTATCTTTCCAATCTTAAGATGGTTACTAATATATGACCATAGGTGAAGATTATAAAATTCTTTTTGAGTTTTGAAAATAAAGGAAGTTATAGAGAAAATTAAGAAGTAAAAGAATTATAGTTTAGTTTTAGAAAACTAAGAAACTAAACTAATGAGAAAGCTAAAATAGAAATATTACTTGCTATAATTTTTCGTAAGCCTAGGATTTTGGTAGAAATCCTCATGGATTTCTCCTTTTTAGATCTAAAGGATTTTTTAGAGGGTTATGTGTTCACTTAGAAGCATCTTTTTATTGATTTATCCTTTAAGAGATGTCTATGAGTTGGACAATACCATGAAAAGATTAGGAACCTTGTGCATAAGATGTGTTCTCTTTGAGATTATTTTTTGTTAGCCTAGAGAGTTAGGTATAGATCTAGGTAGATCCCTACCTTTAACCTTTAGCCATTTAAAAGAAAACATTGTGATGTGTGTGACATAGTGTATACATGTAATGGACTTAGAAAGAGAAGATTACCTCCCATAAGGGATTACTCTCTAGCTCTTAAACCATTAAGAAAGAAAATGAAAATCTCTATTCTAGGAATTTAAACTTGCAAGGAAAGTAAATAATAACTAATCAAAGAATTTAAAGCTTGTAAGAAAAATAAAGAGCAACTAATCTAAGAATTTAAAGCTTGTAAAGAAAATAAAGAACAAATATTCTAATGTTCTTAAGAGTTTATTGAGGACTTATAAAAGGAAATTACTTCTAGGAGGTTTTACTTTCTACCTTCAAGCCTCATTAAAACAAATTAAGATCTACATTGCTAAAGACAAGGAATGCTTAAATGTAAAGATGAGAGTAGATAAAAAAGGGAGGTTTATAAGGAAAAATTACATAGAAAAATATGAAAATTACAACTAAAATCCCACCTTGGTCTCTTCTTTTTCTTCTTGGTTAGAGTTGCTTGGGTGCTTGAGAAAGGATTTTGACAGAGTTTTGGTAAGCTAGAAGGTTTAGAGGAGAGACTTGGACTACTTGAACTCCTTTTTTACTCTGGATGGGGGTCTTATTTATAGGATTTTTGGAGACTCTTGGGGTTAAATTTGTCCTAAATCCTAGGGTTCCCAATAATTGCATCAAGACCTTCATAGAAAATCCAAAATTACCTCTCCTCTCTTAGGACTTGATAGTCTTTCACCCACCTATAAGTCTCACCAATCATGATGATCAAGAGGAAAGAATTGTAAAAAACCATAGTTTTTAAAGAATTTCTTTAGGAGGATAGAAAGGTTTTGGGTCAATTAAAAGGAATTAGACTAGATGACATGTAAATATGAATTGAGATCTTAGACATTAAGGTCATCTAGCCCAACTAATTCTCTAACAACCAAGGGTTAATCTAATTTTTGTTCATAAGTTCTAGAGAAATCTATAGATTGGGCAAAATTACCACAAACCATGAAACTTGGTTTAATAACATTGACCCTTCTAAGATTGATGATAGACTTGGGGGACATAAGGATAATCTATCTTAGTTTAGTTCGAACAAGATGAAGTTATAGTAGTAATTACACTTATGTGGGGACCAATTTGACCAATGGTCTTTGTTGGAAGAATAAAATAATTTACAAAAGGAACAAAATTATGGGATTATTGAAGAATTGAAGAAATGTTAAAAGAGTAAAAGAGGAGGGTTTCTTGGGAGAAAAGTTATTAAGGAGTGGGTTAAAAGATAATTATCCATAATCAAACTCGAACACACATAAGTTTGTAATAGAATTGGCCTTAGGTGAACCAAGGCCTGAACAAAAATAATGCTTGGCCATAGGTCATCTTTGGACTCGGCAAAAAATGCTCCTGGCCATGGCTCTTCCTTAGTCAGGCTAAAAATAAGGTTGGCCAAGGTTGAGGTACGGTCAAACTTACATTTAAGCTTGGCCAAGGGTTAATATGTCTAGGCTTAAATCCAGAATCCCGCAAATGGCCTTTAAGCTTTGTAGTTATTCGAAAATAAGATTTTTGAACCCTCTTGAAAATTATCTTAGGTCAAACCTTTTCTCAAAAGGTTTTTGGTATTCTCAAGTTCGGCATAGGCAAAAATGGGATATCAACAATATGTTGAATTCATGATATTTTCCCTCCAAGATATAATATCTTAAAAACATTTTTGGGGGTATTTTTATAATGTAATTAACTAAAAAGAAAAGAAATTTTTTATTTAAGAAATTCGTAATTTGTAATTTTAGGTTCTTAAATTCATTTTTCTCACTTTTCATTTTCAACTATTGTGCTCAGTAGGAAGCGGGATAGTGAATCGTAACCAAATATGATTTCAAACACTAAACCACTTCTAAAAGTTGAAAGCACAAAAGGATTAGGGTTTCCCAAAAGTATTCCCCAACACTACAATACTTGCCCTAACCTTAAACCATGGATGACCATGGATTAATACAAAAAATGCAATAAATTATCCGAAAGACCATACTAGATAAGATATATTGGGATGAGGTGCCTTAATAATATCCACCCGTAAGATAAATATTTGATTTTTAAAAGCTAAGATGAGGGTGAGGTAGCCTAATCATACACCCAGGAAGCCCCACATTTTGATTCCATGGGAAGATTCGAAAAATCATGCCCAAGAACGTATTATCTTAATTCTTAAACCAAACCCGACATTTCTTCATAGGTCGATGTCAGAGATATACGATTCCTCAGTCCCATATACCTTTCAGATCGAGGAAAGATGCTACATCACTAACAGATAAGTTTTCATATTTTTTCTCTTTAGAGAGAGAGAGAGTTTATATTGCCACACCAATTTTTTATTTATCTGATCCAATCACTAAATTAAAATGGATTTCTCAAAGTGGGGACAGCCAACTAATTTTTACTCAAAATCATAAAAACAATAAAGACAGACAAGAATAGCAAATAAAATTTCAATATCCCAGCTATTAATCAACCTGAGATACAAAGATCGAAATTAATCTTAAATTGGCAATCTCAGGCAACTCTCTTGCGCAAGTCACTAATTTTTCGGCCACAAAAATACTGGAAAATCATATTGAAGGGTTCATAAAAAAAAGGTGAAAATTCAAAAATGGATAAACGAATTCATAGTTTTCATAACCTGAAGTGTGTTGTTGCCTTTGTTATACATTGTGAAGTCAACTTGAGTTTTATAGCAAACTGGAAGAAGAACTTGAGGTGAGTTGAACTTCTACCAAAAAAAAAAAAAAGGAGATATATCAAATTAAAGGGTGTGTAATTATCTATATTTGGTGTGCTATATATAATTTCATTAATAGAGCTGTAAAAATTAAAAGATGGTCTGGCACCGTTAGATCTCTTTCTTTGGTTTTTTACTAATTAATGATGATAGACACAGACAAGGAACTTGATGGCATCTTTTTGAAGATTTGCTGTCATAAACATTCTAATGAGGGTTTTGTTTATTTGTTTAACAACTTCTACCCTCTAAAGCAACTTATTATATATATATATATATATATATATATATATATATATAAACTATGGTGCAACTTGGTCCAGCTCAAATTGAGAACCGAATCAAACCGATAGTTTTGAGGTGGTTTGGTTCAATTTGTAATAAGTTACGATTCGGTTCCGGGTAACGAAAATGGAGAACCGATCAATTAGATTTGATTCTCGAATCAAGCTTGTATAGAATCGAACCAAACCGAAAACTGAACCCCTATGCATTAAATAAATATATATGTAAATAATAATTATTATGAATTATTTTAGGATTTAGGATATAGATTAGTGATCTTTTATGAATAAACTAATGGTTTTTTATGAATAGATTTGTGATTTATTGTATGAAATTTTATATTTGTTTTTCATTAAAAAATATTACTTACAATTTATAAAATATTGACAATCCATAGAATCGAACCTAATCGAACCAAACAGACTTTAATTCGGTTTGGGTTTGTTTGGTTCCAATGGAATTTGGTTCGATTCTGATTCTTATTTAGTGGAACAGACTTATGTTAGTTCGGTTCCAATTTGACCTCAAACCGAACCAAGTTGCAGCCCTAATATAAACTCAACTTTTGATCTCATTAGGCAAATCATTTAGCCATGGATTAGTTTTAATGACACACTTTCGAAAGGCAACTAATCATTTTTCGTCTTTTGAACTTTTCGAAGAACATATTATTGTTAATCTAATTAATCAAATATTTAATTGTAAACTTATGGCCGGTCCAATAATTTGTGTGATTGTTGTGTCTGGGAATCTTCCTAGTGTTTTGGCTATTTATAAAGAGGCCATGTACAGATTGTTCTTAATGACAAAAAGTTCCTTTATTTTATGTATCTTAACCACTAAAACTAGAATTTATCTTAATATAATTAAGCTATAGATTGCCTAAGCGCTGACGTTAAGTGAAAATCATTGTTTCCAGGAAATCAACATGATTAGAGACGTCCCTTAAGCTATAATTGATTAAATATGTAGAATTTGGTGTGCATAAACTACCCGATTAATTAAATCGATCGAAAGTTATGTAAAAGGATAATTCATATTGGAAATAGAAAGTAAGTGGGAAAATAAATTTTCCTTAAAAAAAATGCCAATTACAGGTAGGGATGCTTATTTTCCGTGGAACGTCACATATATGAATTCATTTTCCCATGCCTATCATCTTAAGAAATATAGTTTTCTCGGAAAAGAATAACCTACAATCATATGTACCCTGAGTAATGAGGGTGGATTGTAACATTGTCGTAAAATAGTTTACGTTTTGGTGAATATTTGATTTAATATCGTCTCTATGTTTTCAAACTGATGATGATGCTCGCGCAACCTCTTCTTCTACTTTTCAGCAAATCCTATCTTGTTGTATGTTGAGATTTAAAGACTGAATTAGATAGAATCTTAAGATTGAAGATGAAAGTACAAAAAGTTTACCTAAGAGATTGAAGTTGGCTAGTTTTTTGAGAAGAAAAATCAAGGGTTTTAACTATATAGAAGATAAGGGTATTTAAGTCATTTTCATTAGTCTATTCGAGTTTATCAAATATGAACCTTACAAAATGACTTAAATGCCCTTTTCTATAAAAATTAAGTTTAATTTTAATATCTTTAATTATATTGCCCGTTGACTTGGGTCTTCCCTCATAGACTAATGAGAAATGACTTAAATGCCCTTTTCTTCAACCTAAAAAAAAAACCTTTTAGATCTTCAACCTTATCATCAATTATAGCTTCCCTCAAGAAGAAAATCCTGACTCTAACTCTACTTATAAACTAAGGTTAGAAATTTCAGAATTGGCTAATTTTTTGTGAGGATGATTTCCTCACCCATAGAGATAATCCTCACAAAAAAAACCAAGCCATTCCAAAACTTTTAGACCATATAGGACAAAAGGCTTTGTCTACAAATTTGTCTATAGAACCTAACCCTATATATATCCTTTTGATTATTTTAATTAATTTTATTAATTGGAGTATAACAAACAAATGCTGTTGTCGTAACTGGTAACATTCGACTACTCACGACATATATGTGCATTAGATAAATATTATGCATGAATTATCTTTTGCTAATGTTATCAAACTCTTGAATAGTATACTCGAATTTCATTCGAGCTTTAACAGTACAACTAAATATTTTAGTCTCTAATTCTCCATTTGTATTTTTGATGTGGACCTCTTTAGCGAGCTTCAGATGTATGATTGAGATGAGAGGAAAAACATAAGTTTCCGAGGGATCAATAAAGATTTGCAATGGATACATTTTATCCATGTAGGCAATCCTAAGAATATCTTTCTATCTCAACCGTATGTTTGATGCTTTGCCACGTATCGTTTTAGGTTAATATTTACCTTTTGATATTTCCAACCCTACATAAATTGCGAGGATTTGATAGACATCGAGTACATATTTGAGAAGGGAAGCACTCATCACTATGTGTCAATAATCTGGACTTCGCTTTTGATAATTATTAAACAGATGTGGCCCGCCCGCCTATGGGATGGCCCATCGATACCACTATTACTACCTTGGTGAAGTTTTGGTAGCACTCTTGTGGTAACTGCCAACTGGGTCCTAAGTGATATATTGATCGAATATATGCTTTTTACTATGTTCAATCTAAATGGGATGGACCAATAGCTTTTTGGGCAATAAGTAGGGCTTGGGCCCCACTTTATTTTCGATCGGTCATAAGAGCCGCTCTTCTTAAAACACAGAGACTCAATTGCCATGCCAGCTATTGCTAATGCCATCCCAATTCACATGTAAATCATCAAAGAATTAACACAAATTGGGGGTGGTGTTAGTAAAAGTTGGTGTGACCATAAAAGTTCTCTTGAAAAAAAGGGAGAATGTTCAAGTGACTGCATTATTCACTGTATTTTATACTAAGCTGACGTGGACCATAGATGATTTTCCTCTATGGTTCCATGCACATCTCCAAAACAACACATCGTGAAACACAGTCACTCCAGGATGACTCAAAAAAAAAAAAAAAACGAAGCTTAGTCTAATGCCCCATCCCATTAAATTTGAAGTCGTGCTGGAGTGACCTCAAGCTTGCACCTTATATTGCACATCTTGATGTGAAAGTGGATATGAGCCATAGATATTTTTCACTCATATCTTGAGGAAAGAATCTATTGTTGCCATGCACTTTCATGTCAGGATGTGCGATGAGATGTCCAATCTAGAGGTCATTTCGGCATTATTCTTAAATTAGGTATTAGTAGGAGTTTTCTCATTATGGGCCTCGAATTCTCTTGTGTACCGCTGTCAAGCCCATTTGGAAGCATACCCAAACTTAGTTAGATTTTTGTGTGCAGGCCTGTGCTAAATATTCATAAGATATTGGGCCCCAAATAAAAAAGAGAGATACTATTGCCACACCAAATTTTAGTAATGCCACACCGTTCCTATGTTATACTTGACCACAGTTGGTGTGGCATTAGTAAATGTTGGTGTGGTAATAGTAACCATCATATAAAAACAACTTGTCATTCTACCTTCATCTCCCATTCAACAATTATATGTGTCTCTCAACTCAATTTGTACAAAGTACGGGTTTGAGTTAAAATATATGGTGCATTGAAATTCATCATCGATGACACTAACCGCCTAGGAATTGTGTTTTCTTGGGACCAACATAAATGTTCTTCAGTCAAGTAATTCTTTCTCATGGTGTCCGATTAATTACCTAATTAACG
>NW_028237564.1:0-16881 GCF_017979445.1 Akebia trifoliata
ACGAGTGGGTATGCGTTACGGATTTTTCGAGTGAGCGGAGAGTGAGATACGGGCGTCTGAAAAAACGTCAGAAATTTCGAGTTTTTGACGAGAATGGTCGCCCCGACGGAGCGTCTCGTTGTTTGTCATTTTCGGCAAGGAGCGCCAATCCGAATTTTGAATCTTTCTCCTCGGATAACGTCAGAATTTTCGATACGGACGATTGGGCGTGGATTTCGTTAAAAACTGAAATACGGGCCATGAGATACGACCATTTGAAATCATACGTGTCTTTTTGTGAAAAAGGTGTACCCCCACAGAAATCACCTTCTTCGGAAAGGATCCCGGCCTGCGGGACGAAATCCGGGAACATGGTGACGTAGCTAACATCCGTACGGACGAGTGGGTATGCGTTACGGATTTTTCGAGTGAGCGGAGAGTGAGATACGGGCGTCTGAAAAAATGTCAGAAATCTCAAGTTTTCCACGAGAACTGTAGCCCGACGGAGCGTCTCGTTGTTTGTCATTTTCGGCAAGGAGCGCCAATCCGAATTTTGAATCTTTCTCCTAGGATAATGTTAGAATTTTCGATACGGACGATTAGGCGTGGATTTCGTTAAAAACTGAAATACGGGCCATGAGATACGACCATTTGAAATCATACGTGTCTTTTTGTGAAAAAGGTGTATCCCCACAGAAATCACCTTCTTCGAAAAGGCTCCCGGCCTGCGGGACGAAATCCGGGAACATGGTGACGTAGCTAACATCCGTACGGACGAGTGGGTATGCGTTACGGATTTTTTCGAGTGAGCAGAGAGTGAGATACGGGCGTCTGAAAAAACATCAGAAATTTCGAGTTTTTGACGAGAATGGTCGCCCCGACGGAGCGTCTCGTTGTTTGTCATTTTCGGCAAGGAGCGCCAATCCGAATTTTGAATCTTTCTGCTCGGATAACGTCGGAATTTTCGATACGGACGATTGGGCGTGGATTTCGTTAAAAACTGAAATACGGGCCATGAGATACGACCATTGGAAATCATACGTGTCTTTTTGTGAAAAAGGTGTACCCCCACAGAAATCACCTTCTTCGGAAAGGATCTCGGCCTGCGGGACAAAATCCAGGAACATGGTGACGTAGCTAACATCCGTACGGACGAGTGGGTATGCGTTACGGATTTTTCGAGTGAGCGGAGAGTGAGATACGGGCGTCTGAAAAAACGTCAGAAATTTCGAGTTTTTGACGAGAACGGTCGCCCCGACGGAGCGTCTCGTTGTTTGTCATTTTCGGCAAGGAGCGCCAATCCAAATTTGGAATCTTTCTACTCGGATAACGTCGGAATTTTCGATACGGACGATTGGGCGTGGATTTCGTTAAAAACTGAAATACGGGCCATGAGATACGACCATTTGAAATCATACGTGTCTTTTTGTGAAAAAGGTGTACCCCCACAGAAATCACCTTCTTCGGAAAGGATCCCGGCCTGCGGGACGAAATCCGGGAACATGGTGACGTAGCTAACATCCGTACGGACGAGTGGGTATGCGTTACGGATTTTTCGAGTGAGCGGAGAGTGAGATACGGGTCTAAAAAAACGTCAGAAATCTCAAGTTTTCCACGAGAACGGTAGCCCCGACGGAGCGTCTCTTTGTTTGTCATTTTCGGCAAGGAACGCCAATCCGAATTTTGAATCTTTCTACTCGGATAATGTCGGAATTTTCGATATGGATGATTGGGCGTGGATTTCGTTAAAAACTAAAATACAGGCCATGAGATATTACCATTTGAAATCATACGTGTCTTTTTGTGAAAAAGGTGTACCCCCACAGAAATCACCTTCTTCGGAAAGGATCCCGGCCTGCGGGACGAAATCCGGGAACATGGTGACGTAGCTAACATCCGTACGGACGAGTGGGTATGCGTTACAGATTTTTCGAATGAGCAGAGAGTGAGATACGGGCGTCTGAAAAAACGTCAGAAATTTCGAGTTTTTGACGAGAATGGTCGCCCCGACGGAGCGTCTCGTTGTTTGTCATTTTTGGCAAGGAGCGCCAATCCAAATTTGGAATCTTTCTCCTCGGATAACGTCGGAATTTTCGATACGGACGATTGGGCGTGGATTTCGTTAAAAACTGAAATACGGGCCATGAGATACGACCATTGGAAATCATACGTGTCTTTTTGTGAAAAAGGTGTACCCCCACAGAAATCACCTTCTTCGGAAAGGATCCCGGCCTGCGGGACGAAATCCGGGAACATGGTGACGTAGCTAACATCCGTACGGACGAGTGGGTATGCGTTACGGATTTTTCTCTGTGAGCGGAGAGTGAGATACGGGCGTGCGGCTGAAAAAATGTCAGAAATTTCAAGTTTTTGACGAGAATGGTCGCCCCGACGGAGCGTCTCGTTGTTTGTCATTTTCGGCAAGGAGCGCCAATCCGAATTTTGAATCTTTCTCCTCGGATAACGTCGGAATTTTCGATACGGACGATTGGGCGTGGATTTCGTTAAAAACTGAAATACGGGCCATGAGATACGACCATTGGAAATCATACGTGTCTTTTTGTGAAAAAGGTGTACCCCCACAGAAATCACCTTCTTCGGAAAGGATCCCGGCCTGCGGGACGAAATCCGGGAACATGGTGACGTAGCTAACATCCGTACGGACGAGTGGGTATGCGTTACGGATTTTTCGAGTGAGCGGAGAGTGAGATACGGGCGTCTGAAAAAACGTCAGAAATTTCAAGTTTTTGACGAGAACGGTCGCCCCGACGGAGCGTCTCGTTGTTTGTCATTTTCGGCAAGGAGCGCCAATCCGAATTTTGAATCTTTCTACTCGGATAACGTCGGAATTTTCGATACGGACGATTGGGCGTGGATTTCGTTAAAAACTAAAATACGGGCCATGAGATACGACCATTTGAAATCATACGTGTCTTTTTGTGAAAAAGGTGTACCCCCACAGAAATCACCTTCTTCGGAAAGGATCCCGGCCTGCGGGACGAAATCCGGGAACATGGTGACGTAGCTAACATCCGTACGGACGAGTGGGTATGCGTTACGGATTTTTCGAGTGAGCAGAGAGTGAGATACGGGCGTCTGAAAAAACGTCAGAAATTTCGAGTTTTTGACGAGAATGGTCGCCCCGACGGAGCGTCTCGTTGTTTGTCATTTTCGGCAAGGAGCGCCAATCCGAATTTTGAATCTTTCTCCTCGGATAACGTCGAAATTTTCGATACGGACGGTTGGGCGTGGATTTCGTTAAAAACTGAAATACGGGCCATGAGATACGACCATTGGAAATCATACGTGTCTTTTTGTGAAAAAGGTGTACCCCCACAGAAATCACCTTCTTCGGAAAGGATCCCGGCCTGCGGGACGAAATCCGGGAACATGGTGACGTAGCTAACATCCGTACGGACGAGTGGGTATGCGTTACGGATTTTTCGAGTGAGCGGAGAGTGAGATACGGGCGTCTGAAAAAATGTCAGAAATTTCGAGTTTTTGACGAGAATGGTCGCCCCGACGGAGCGTCTCGTTGTTTGTCATTTTCGGCAAGGAGCGCCAATCCGAATTTGGAATCTTTCTCCTCGGATAACGTCGGAATTTTCGATACGGACGATTGGGCGTGGATTTCGTTAAAAACTGAAATACGGGCCATGAGATACGACCATTGGAAATCATACGTGTCTTTTTGTGAAAAAGGTGTACCCCCACAGAAATCACCTTCTTCGGAAAGGATCCCGGCCTGCGGGACGAAATCCGGGAACATGGTGACGTAGCTAACATCCGTACGGACGAGTGGGTATGCGTTACGGATTTTTCGAGTGAGCGGAGAGTGAGATACGGGCGTCTGAAAAAACGTCAAAAATTTCGAGTTTTTGACGAGAATGGTCGCCCCGACGGAGCGTCTCGTTGTTTGTCATTTTCGGCAAGGAGTGCCAATCCGAATTTTGAATCTTTCTCCTCGGATAATGTCGGAATTTTCGATACGGACGATTGGGCGTGGATTTCGTTAAAAACTGAAATACGAGCCATGAGATACGACCATTTGAAATCGCACGTGTCTTTTTCTGAAAAAGGTGTACCCCCACAGAAATCACCTTCTTCGGAAAGGATCCTGGCCTGCGGGATGAAATCCGGGAACATGGTGACGTAGCTAACATCCGTACGGACGAGTGGGTATGCGCTACGGATTTTTCGAGTCGAGCGGAGAGTGAAATACGAGCGTCTGAAAAAACGTCAGAAATTTCAAGTTTTCGACGGGAACGGTCGCCCCGACGGAGCGTCTCGTTGTTTGTCATTTTCGGCAAGGAGTGCCAATCCGAAACTGGAATCTTTCTCCTTGGACAACGTCGGAATTTTCGATACGGACGATTGGGCATGGATTTCGTTAAAAACCGAAATACGAGCCATGAGATACGACCATTTGAAATCGCACGTGTCTTTTTTTGAAAAAGGTGTACCCCCACGGAAATCACCTTCTTTGGAAAGGATCCTGGCCAGCTGGATGAAATCCGGGAACATGGTGACGTAGCTAACATCCGTACGGACGAGTGGGTATGCGCTACGGATTTTTCGAGTCGAGCAGAGAGTGAAACACGAGCGTCTGAAAAAACGTAAGAAATTTCAAGTATTCGACGGGAACGGTCGCTTCAACGGAGTGTCTCGTTGTTTGTCATTTTCGGCAAAGAGCGCCAATCCGAAACTGGAATCTTTCTCCTCGGACAACGTCGGAATTTTTGATACGGACGATTGGGCTTGGATTTCGTTAAAAACCGAAATACGAGCCATGAGATACGACCATTTTAAATAGCACGTGTCTTTTTCTGAAAAAGGTGTACCCCCACAGAAATCACCTTTTTCGGAAAGGATCCTGGCCTACGGGACGAAATCCAGGAACATGGTGACGTAGCTAACATCCGTACGGACGAGTGGGTATGCGCTACGGATTTTTCGAGTCGAGCGGAGAGTGAGATACGACCGTCTGAAAAAACGTTAGAAATTTTGAGTGTTCGACGGGAACGGTCGCCCGGTCAGAACTTCCTGTTGTTTACCACTTTTTGCAGGGAACGCCAATCCGAAACAGGAATCTTTCTACTCGGACAACGTCAAAATTTTTGATATGGACGATTGGGCATGGATTACGTTAAAAACCGAAATACGGGCCATGAGATACGACTATTTGAACGCGCACGTGTCTTTTTCCGATAAAGGTGTACCCCCATGGAAATAAACTTCTTCATAAAGGATCCCGGCCTGCGGGATGAAATCCGGGAACCTGGTGACGTAGCTAACATCTTTACGGATGAGTGGGTATGCGCTACGGATTTTTCGAGTCGAGCGGAGAGTGAGATACGGCCGTCTTAAAAAATATCAGAAATTTCAAGTTTTCGACGGGAACGGTTTCCCTAGCGGAGCTTCCCGTTGTTTGCCATTTTCGGCAAGGAACGCCAATCCGAAACAGTAATCTTTCTACTTAGACAACGTCAGAATTTTCGATACGGACGATTGGGCGTGGATTACGTTGAAAACCGAAATACGGGCCATGAGATAGGACCATTTGATCGCGTATGTGTCTTTTTCTGAGAAAGGTGTACCCCACGAAAATCACCTTCTTCGAAAAGGATCCCGGCCTCCGGGATGTAATCCGGGAACATGGTGACGTAGCTAACATCCGTACGGACGAGGGGGTATACGCTACGATTTTTTCGAGTCGAGCGGAGAGTGAGATACGGGCGTCTTAAAAAACGTCAGAAATTTTGAGTTTTCGATGGGAACGGTCGCCCGGGCAGAGCTTCTCGTTGTTTGCCACTTTCGGCAGGGAACGTCAATCTGAAACATGAATCTTTCTTCTCAGACAACGTCAGAATTTTCGATACGGACGATTGGGCATGGATTACGTTAAAAACCGAAATACGGGCCATGAGATACGACCATTTTATCACGTACGTGTCTTTTTCTAAGAAAGGTGTACCCCCACGGAAATCACCTTCTTCGGAAAGGATCCCGGCCTGCGGGATGAAATCCGGGAACATGGTGACGTAGCTAAGATCCGTACGGACGAGTGGGTACGCGCTACAGATTTTTCGAGTCAAGCGGAGAGTGAGATATGGGCGTCTGAAAAAACGTCAGAAATTTTGAGTTTTTGATGGGAACGGTCTCCCGGGCAAAGCTTCCTGTTGTTTGTCACTTTCGGCAGGGAACGCCAATCTGAAACAGGAATCTTTCTTCTCGGACAACGTCGGAATTTTCGATACGGACGATTGGACGTTGATTACGTTAAAAACCGAAATACGGGCCATGAGATACGACCATTTGAACGCGCACGTGTCTTTTTCCGACAAAGGTATACCCCAACGAAAATCACCTTCTTAATAAACGATCCCGGCCTGCGGGATGAAATCCGGAAACATGATGACGTAACTAACATCCGTACGGACGAGTGGGTATGTGCTACGGATTTTTCAAGTCAAACGGAGAGTGAGATATGGGCGTCTGAAATAACGTCAGAAATTTTGAGTTTTCGATGGGA
Source organism: Akebia trifoliata (assembly GCF_017979445.1). Lineage (NCBI taxonomy): Eukaryota > Viridiplantae > Streptophyta > Magnoliopsida > Ranunculales > Lardizabalaceae > Akebia > Akebia trifoliata. The sequence goes on from NW_028237564.1 coordinate 6,512, forward strand.
ACGGTCGCCCAGGCAGAGCTTCCTGTTGTTTGCCACTTTCGGCAAGGAACGCCAATCTGAAACAGGAATCTTTCTTCTCGGACAATGTCGGAATTTTTGATACGGACGATTGGGCATGGATTACGTTAAAACCCGAAATACAGGCCATGAGATACGACCATTTGATCGCGCACGTGTTTTTTTCTAAGAAATGTGTACCCCCACGGAAATCACGTTCTTCGGAAAGGATCCTGGCCTCCGGGATGAAATCCGGGCACATGGTGACGTAGCTAACATCCGTACGGACGAGTGGGTATACACTACATATTTTTCTAGTCGAGCGGAGAGTGAGATACGGGCGTTAGAAAAAACGTCAGAAATTTCGAGTATTCGACGGGAAAGGTTGCCCGGGTAGAGCTTTCTGTTGTTTACCACTTTTGGCAGGGAACGCCAATCCGAAACAGGAATATTTCTCCTCGGACAACGTCGGAATTTTCGATATGGACAATTGGGCATGGATTACGTTAAAAACCGAAATACGGGCCACGAGATACGACCATTTGATCGCGCACTTTCTTTCTCCGACAAAGTTGTACTCCCACGGAAATCACCTTCTTCGGAAAGGATCCCGGCCTGCGGGATGAAATCTCCGGGAACATGATGACGTAACTAACATCCGTACGGACGAGTGGGTATGCGCTACGATTTTTTCGAGTCGAGCGGAGAGTGAGATACGGGCGTCTAAAAAAACGTCAGAAATTTTCAGTTTTCGATGGGAACGGTCGCCCGGGCAGAGCTTCCCGTTGTTTGCCACTTTCGGCAGGGAAAGTCAATCTGAAACAGGAATCATTCTTCTCAGACAACGTCGGAATTTTCGATACGGACGATTGGGCATGGATTACGTTGAAAACCGAAATTCGGGCCATGAGATACGACCATTTGAACACGCACGTATCTTTTTCTAAGAAAGGTGTACCCCCACGGAAATCACCTTCTTCGAAAAGGATCCCGGCCTGCGGGATGAAATCCGGGAACATGGTGACATAGCCAACATCCGTACGGACGAGTAGGTACCCGCTACGGATTTTTCGAGTCAAGCGGAGAGTGAGATACGGGCGTCTGAAAAAACGTCAGAAATTTTGAGTTTTCGATGGGAACGGTAGCTCGGGCAGAGCTTCCTGTTGTTTGCCACTTTCGGCAGGGAACGCCAATCTGAAATAGGAATCTTTCTTCTCGGACAATGTCGAAATTTTCGATACGGACGATTGGGCGTGGATTACGTTAAAAACCGAAATACGGGCCATGAGATACAACCATTTGAACGCGCACGTGTCTTTTTCCGACAAAGGTGTACCCTGCGGAAATCACGCTTTTCAGAAAGGATCCCGGCTTGTGGGACGAAATCCGGGAACATGGTGACGTAGCTAACATCCGTACGGACAAGTGGGTATGTGCTACGAATCCACCAGTCGAGCGGAGAGTGAGATACGGGCGTTTACAAAAATGGAAAAAATTTCGAGTTTTCGACGGGAACGGTCGCCCTGGCGGAGCTTCCGGTTGTTTGCCATTTTCGGCAAGGAAGACGACTCCGGAACGGGAATCTTTCTACTCGGGAAACGTAGGAATTTTCGATACAGACGATTGGGCATGGATTACATTAAAAAACGAAAGACAGGGGATGAGATACAACCATTTGAACGCGCGTGTGTCCTGCTTGGAGAAAGGTGTACTCCCGCTGAAATCACGCTTTTCGAAAAGGATCCCGGCTTGCGGGACGAAATCCGGGAACATGGTGACGTAGCTAACATCCGTACAGAAAAGTGGATATGTGCTACGAATCCACCAGTCGAGCGGAGAGTAAGATACAGGCGTTTAAAAAAACGTAAGAAATTTCGATTTTCCGACGGGAATGATCGCCCGGGCGGACCTTCCCGTTGTATGCCATTTTCGGCAAGGAAGATGACTCCGGACCGGGAATCTTTCTCCTTGGGAAACGTAGGCATTTTCAATTCGGACGATTGGGCATGGATTACGTTAAAAATCGAAGATGGGGGATGAGATACGACCATTTGAACGCGTACGTGTCCTGCCTCGATAAAGGTGTACTCCCGTGGAAATCACGCTTTTCGGAAAGGATCCCAGCTTGCGGGACGAAATCCGGGAACATGGTGACATAGCTAACATCCGTACGGACGAGTGGATATATGCTATGAATCCACCAGTCGACCGGAGAGTGAGATACGGGCGTTTACAAAAACGCGAGAAATTTTGAGTTTTCAACGGGAACGGTCGCCCGGGTGAAGCTTCTCGTTGTTTGCCATTTTTGGCAAGGAAGACGACTCCAGAACGAGAATCTTTCTCCTTGGGAAACGTAGGCATTTTTTATATGGACGATTGGGCATAGATTACGTTACAAACCGAAATACGGGGGATGAGATACGACTATTTGAACGTGAATGTGTCCTACCCCTAGAAAGGTGTACCTTCGCGGAAATCACGCTTTTCAGAAAGGATCCCGGCATGCGGGATGAAATCCGGGAACATGGTGACGTAGCTAACATCCGTACGGACGAGTGGGTATATGCTACAAATCCACCAGTCGAGCGAAGAGTGAGATACAGGCGTTTAAAAGAACGTAAGAAATTTCGATTTTCCAACGGGAACGATCGCCCGGGCCGATCTTCCCGTTGTTTGCCATTTTCGGCAAGGAAGATGACTCCGAACCGGGAATCTTTCTCCTTGGGAAACGTAGACATTTTTTATTCGGACGATTGGGCATGGATTACATTAAAAACCGAAGACGGGGGATGAGATACGACCATTTGAACGCGTACGTGTCCTACCTCTATAAAGGTGTACTCCCGTGGAAATCACGCTTTTCGGAAAGGATCTCAGCTTGCGGGATGAAATCCAGGAACATGGTGACGTAGCTAACATCCGTACGAACGAGTGGGTATGTGCTACGAATCCACCAGTCGAGCGGAGAGTGAGATACAGGCATTTAAAAAAACGTAAGAAATTTTGATTTTCCGACGGGAATGGTCGCCCGGGCGGACCTTCCCGTTGTTTGCCATTTTCGGCAAAGAAGATGACTCCGAACTGGGAATCTTTCTCCTCGGGAAACGTAGGCATTTTCGATTCGGACGATTGGGCATTGATTACGTTAAAAACTGAAAGACGGGAGATGAGATACGACCATTTGAACGCACACGTATCCTCCCCCGAGAAAGGTGTACCCCCGCGGAAATCACGCTTTTCGGAATGGATCCCGGCCTGCGGGATGAAATCAGGGAACATGGTGACGTAGCTAACATCCGTACGGACGAGTGGGTATGTGCTATAAATCCACAAGTCGAGCGGAGAGTGAGATACGGGCGTTTAAAAAAATGTCAGAAATTTTGATTTTCCGACATGAACGATCGCCCGGCCGGACCTTCCCTTTGTTTGCCATTTTTAGCAAGGAAGACGACTCCGGAACGGGAATCTTTCTCCTTGGGAAACGTAAGCATTTTTTATATGGACGATTGGGCATAGATTACGTTAAAAACCGAAATACGGGGGATGAGATACGACTATTTGAACGCGCACGTGTCCTACCCCTAGAAAGGTGTACCCTCGCGAAAATCACGCTTTTCAGAAAGGATCCCGGCATGCGGGACGAAATCCGGGAACATGGTGACATAGCTAACATCCGTACGGACAAGTGGGTATGTGCTACGAATCCACCAGTTGAGCGGAGAGTGAGATACGGGCGTTTAAAAAAATGCCAGAAATTTCAAGTTTTTGACGGGAACGGTCGCTCTGGCGGACCTTCCCGTTTTTTGCCATTTTCGGCAAGGAAGACGACTCCGGATTGGGAATATTTCTACGCGGGAAACGTAGGCATTTTCGGTACGGATGATTGGGCGTGAATTACGTTAAAAAATGAAAGACAGGGAATGAGATACGACCATTTGAACGCGCACATGTCCTGCCTCGAGAAAGGTGTACTCCCCCGAAAATCACGCTTTTCGGAAAGGATCCCGGCCTGCGGGATGAAATCCGGGAACATGGTGACGTAGCTAACATCCGTACGGATGAGTGGGTATGTGCTACGAATCCACCAGTCGAGCGGAGAGTGAGATACGGGCGTTTAAAAAAACGTCAGAAATTTCGATTTTCCGACGGGAACGGTCGCCTGGGCGGACCTTCCTGTTGTTTGCCATTTTCGACAAGGAAGATGACTCCGAATCGGGAATCTTTCTCCTCGAGAAACGTAGGCATTTTCGATTCGGACGATTGGGCATGGATTACGTTAAAAACCGAAAGATGGGGGTGAGATACGACCATTTAAACGCACACGTCTCCTCCCCCGAGAAAGGTGTACTCCCGCGGAAATCACGCTTTTCGGAATGGATCCCGGCCTGCGGGACGAAATCTGGGAATATGGTAACGTAGCTAACATCCGTACGGACGAGTGGGTATGTGCTACGAATCCACCAGTCAAGCGGAGAGTGAGATACGGACGTTTAAATAAATGTCAGAAATTTCGAGTTTTCGACGAGAACAGTCGCCCGGGCGGAGCTTCCAGGTTTTTGTCATTTTCGGCAAGGAAGACTACTTCATACCGGGAATCTTTCTCCTCGAGTAACGTAGGCATTTTCGATACGGACGATTGGGCATGGATTACGTTAAAAATCGAAAGACGGGGGATGAGATACGACCATTTGAATGCGCATGTGTCTTGCCTCGAGAAAGGTGTACCCCCGCGGAAATCACGCTTTTCAGAAAGGATCCCAGCCTGCGAGACGAAATCCGAGAATATGGTGACGTAGCTAACATCCGTACGGACGAGTGGGTATATGCTACGAATCCACCAGTCGAGCGGAGAGTGAGATATGAGCGTTTAAAAAAATACCAAAAATTTTGAGTTTTCGACGGGAACAGTCGCCCGGGCGGAGCTTCCCGTTGTTTGCCATTTTCGACAAGGAAGACGACTCCGGACCGGGAATCTTTCTCCTCGGGAAACGTAGGCATTTTTTATTCGGAATTTAGCAGACCTAGAAGAGATAAAAAGATCTTATTCTAACTATCTCAAAATAAGAGACCAGAGATATTAGGACAATAACTTTTGTTGATTGACACCATAAGAGAATTCTATCAAGTCTGTAAGCACAGATTTGAAAAAAGATGCCCTTGGTTAAGAAATATACCAGAGTCTAATTGAGTTGATTTTAGATTTTGATTTTGGTATCAGAGCCTGGTTTAAGATCCATGGCAGACCAACCACCATTAGACTCTCTCCCTAAACCATCGTGGAATGACATAGACTATTATCCGTACCCAACGGATCAAACTCGACCAAATTCTTTAACTCAGATCAGATCTGAGATAGGAGAATCATCTAGTAGACCTATTAAGAGTTACCTACTCTAGAGAGACCAGTCCCAGAATTACCCCTTCAAGGAACTCATATACTAGTCCATGGGACTGAATTTACCCTTCAAATAAAGGTACCAAGTACCCAAGAATATTCAGATAATTTGATCGTATATAAAAAAAATTTAGAAAACATGAATACCGTCCCAAGGCATAAGACTCGAGCCAAAGTAAAAAAAAAATAGTTAAATATGCTCAAAGGCAGTTATTTAAAGACAAAAAGAGAAAAATAGTTAGTCCAGGATTGCATAGTTCAGCAATCTTCCATTTTAGAATGGCACTTTTAAATGAAAAAGCACATAGGTATCAATACTATGATTTCGACAACGTTAGATACACCTATCTATTTGAAGCAGATATGGATGAAGAATATGACAAAGCTTTGTTACATTTAGAAAAAATGTTTAACAACAGCAAAACCAGAGTTTAGATATGTCTAATACACCAAGATTAGGTCCAATCCCAAGAATCTATCAATGGTTCCTAGGAACAGAAAAGCTTGAGACTATAGAAGACTACCTACTTCCTGATGTAGGAGTATGGTATGACCTAGAGTTATGCATAGAATTAGAATTCATAGGAAAAAATGAATTAGTAAATATTAAAATGTTAAGTCAGCAAGGAAATCACATTTCTAACAGACTTAGATGGATTTTTGAAATGATAATAAAATCCTTCAAAGAACTTAGTTCTTTACTATATCAACAAGAAAAGACATTGGAAGCCCAATATTATTCCACTAATTTTATGATAGAAGATATAGGGAATAATATAGAAAGAGGATTAACAAAAATTAATGCCAAAATAGAACAAGGCATCTTAGATAACTTGACAAAGTCAATACATCATATGCTAAGTTTTCAACCAAATCTACCCAAACTAGAAAAAATGATAATTTCTAGGATTGATTAGAAGGAAAGCAAGGAATAAATCTTATGTTCTTTGACAAAAAATTAGATCTTATTTTAATAAGATTATAAGCCATTAAAAAAGCTGTAAGAGCTCGGGATAATCCTGAATTCCCTATAGACAACAAACCAAGTGTTAGATTACAAGATAATGTAGCCTATTTTCAAACAATCCCAGGTTATACCACAAGCCTAGACAATCTAGATCAATTCAAGTTAGTTGTTGATACAATAGGATATGAAAATTTACTACATCTGCAAAGGAGTCAACTAGTTGTCCAATTTCAGGCTCTCGTGATGTTTCACACCGAACCACAGACAGGTTTGTTACAAGAAATTCCTACAGGAAAACTTGGACAACAACTTATAGTTCGAAGCATAAATCCCAGCGGGATTCCTGGCTATACATTTGCATACAACAATGCAATCGACAAGTTTAGTCAAGAATTGCATCAATGGCACTTTCCTGACAAGACACCTAAAATGATGCATACTGCTCAAATAGCATATAGCATATATGCATCAAGATACAGAACGTGTAACATTTGACTTTCACAAAGGCGATTCATAAGCCAACCTCAAAACCAAAACGAACTATTTTTTAGCCAATTCATTCCTAATTGACAGAGTACCTCACAGTTCGAGCGTGGTGAAGGGTCGGGAACATACAAGGGTAAAAACATAGACCTAAACCCTAAACTACATTTCGCACAAACTATTAACTATCTACTAAATAATAACAATAATAGACACTAAACACTAAATATTTATCTCTAGATATATATAATTATCAATGACACGAAATCTAATTTTCGTGTCACACAAAATAGTCACAATATCTAAAATCCTTAAAACAGATCCGAAATGGATTCTTGCACCACCTAACCAATTATAAAAAATAAAGCTTATACATCTCTAAACGATTTTTTTAACATTAAAAATGTAGGATGTATCATTAAAAATATAAAAACAAGTAAAACCTTCAAAGCATCAAATAAAAAACATTAAAGATGTAGGATGAATCATCACTCAAAGAGTAACAAACATCAAATAAACCAAGGCATAGGAATAGTATTTTAGACCCTATTATAAATTAAGAGAAGAATTAAAATAATAATAATAATAATAATAATAATAATAATAATAGATAGCATATAAAACAAAAAATAAAAGAATCAAACACTATAAAAAAAATGAGTTTTAAAAAAAAAAAAAATAGGTAAAAAATTCAAGAATATACAGAGAACAATTAAATACCTCAAAACCTTATTGAATACTTGATTTCTTGGTTATATTTGTTCACAATCTTCGTGAGAAAGTTGTAGGAATCAATGGATTTGAATTCGATGAATTTTAAAGCCTCTAAGAAGAAATTTTTGTATAGGAAAATTTTAATGTTTTAAAGAGATCTCTTGAATACAAAATACACTTCTATTTGGTACGGTTATGTAAATTAGAGACATTGGGAGGGTATTTGTGTAAAATTAAACAAGAAAAAAAAATTGACCCATGATTTTGGGTTATGTTGAACCTATTGAGGTGTAAGGCTCATTGCATAATGAACCGTGAGGCATGAGATGTACGCCTTAAGGCACAAACCCTTTGTAAAAATTACCTCTTACTATAAACAATCTACCTCTAATCATAATTTTAAAACCATTATTACACACTAATAACGAAACACTAATATCTACCAACTAACCACAAAAACCATTATTATACACTAATAAAATAAAATAAAAAATAAAAAAATCAACCACAAAAACAAGAGAGAAATATGACTCTTAAAACCATTATTACACACTAATAACGAAACACTATTATTATACACTAATAAAATAAAATAAAAAATAAAAAAATCAACCACAAAAACAAGAGAGAAATATGACTTTTTGAAAGAAAAAAAAAAGGTAAAAAATGCAAGAATATACTTTGAAAAATTACATACCTCCAAACCTTAGTGACTCTTTGATTTCTTAGTTCGAATCACAATCTTCATGAGAAAGTTGTAGGAACCAATTGATTCGAATTCAATGAATATTGAAGCTTCTAATAAGAAATTTTTGTATAGGAAAATTTTTAGGTTTTAAAGAGATCTCTTAGATACAAAATACACTTCTATTTAACATGGTTATGTAAATAAGAGACATTGGGAGGGTACTTGTGTAAAATAAAACAAGAAATTAAAAATAAAATTGACTCAGGATTTTGGGTAATATTGAATTTATTGAGGTGGATGACTCATTGCATAATGAAGCGTGAGGCATGAGGCGTAAGCCTCAAGGCATAAACCTTTGGTAAAAATTACCTCTTACAACAACTATCTACTAGACAATAAAATAAAAATTAAACATTAAAAATGTAGGATGTATCATCACTCATAGAGTATCAAACATCAAATAACAACTACTCTAGGCGTAAGAATAGTATTTTAGATAAAAGAATCAAACACAAAAGAGAAAAAAAAAATGAGTTTTTCTATATAAAAAAATAGGTAAAAAAATTCATGAAGCGTAAGCCTCAAGGCATAAACCCTTTGTAAAAACCTCTTATTATAAACAATCTACCTCTAACCATAATTTTAAAATCATTATTACACACTAATAACGAAGCACTAATATCTACCAACTAACCACATTACACACTAACTATTAACGACTAATAACTAATTATAAACGAAACACTTAACTAATTAATGATTATCAACTAAATAATAACAATAATAGACACTAACCACTAAATATTTCCCTCTAGATATATATATAATTACCTGTGACACAAAACTTTTGCACTAGTAAAACTGTTTCTACAAAATCTAATTTGACAACAATAAGGTACTGATTGATTCAGCTTCTTAAATCTGCTGTCAGAAGCTGAAACATTGAAAAGCCTGTTTGATAGAGCTATAAGAATCTGGTAATTACTGTTTGATACAGCTACAAGAATTTACTGTATTAGGGTAAAATGACCACAATACTTTTAAGGTTGCTAGTGCACCCAGAATGCATTAAAAATTATCATAATACCCCTATAAAATATATATAAATATAATAAAATTATATAAAAAATTAAAAAATAATTGTATTAATTTTAAAATATTTATAATTCTAAAAAAAATATAGAAAAATTTATATTTGTATAGAAATTTCGACATCTCCTCTTTAAAATAGACATATAAAATTTTCCTGATAAACAAAATACCTGCATAATACACAATCCAACATAATGTACATAAAAAATTACTAAAATACCCCTACAAATATATAATTAATTCAACTTTTATGGGCAAGGACTTGAAATTGAATTTAAAAAGGGAATCAAACATATAATATTTAGATTATTTATTTGTCCCAAATATCTCACAAATGTTGAACAAACATAAGGAGGAATCAATGAAGAAATTAGACAAACAACCAAGAAATTAAAAATGGCACAAACTAATCTCTAATGCAATCCCTTTATAAACATATCCAAAACTTAGTTGATTCGATGATTATCGAAGATAATTATGAATTAAAAAAAATAAGAAACTAACAATAAGAAATATTAATATTGCTGATTTGAAATACACATTCAAAGTTATAATGGAAAAAACACATTGGCAGTGGAAATTAGCCATTGACAGATTTGAGAAAATTATAAGCAAGATTAGATGAAGGAGAAACAAGGAACATGGACAAAAATTCTCCTTTAATGTGTCTGAGAAGGATTTTGAAGGATTGATTTGGATTTTTAAAGTAAGAAAACAAATGTATTGGATTTATTATTCGTTTGGGGTTTTAGATCTTGGTGAGTTGAGTTGGAGATCAATATTGTGATGGGTATACAAGGTAAATCTTATGATGTAAACCAAAAACCCCAAATGAAAAATCGTATTCGATCTACCAAAAAATCTAAATAAAAATAATATTTGATGGGAGCGACACAGAGGTCGAACTCCTGCAGTTTCAAGATCTGTGCGAGGCTCTGTCGATAGAGATGTGAGAAAGAGAGAGAGCTTTGCGAGAGAGAGATTTGTGTGAGATCTGTGTGAGTTTGAGATCAAATAGCTGTGCACAGCTGTGT
>NW_028237565.1:0-16965 GCF_017979445.1 Akebia trifoliata
AATCAACAATGTTACAATTTAAACTTAGTGGTGATTTTTTTTTATTGAGTTGACTTAGTCAAATTCTTCAATCAAGTTTCGGATATTTCATTTCATCGGAAAGGATTTAAGAAATAAGAAGAAATTATTTTTAAGGGTTTTTTTCAAATATTTTGAAGATTTATGTAAAAAAATTAGGATTTTTTCACTTTTTTTTTTTTTTTTTAATTTTTGGATGAAAATTGATCAAGAGTGATTCTCTTTGGTTGAAATCATCTAAACAAGTCATTATCGCAAGTTTTTAATTAATCTTTCTATATATTTTTGTCAAAAAACTTAAAAATTGAATATAGGTGGGTTTTACCAATGTCGAATTCTCCACTTTTTTATTTAAAAAGTGGTGAACTCGACAGTGAAAATTGTGAATTCGACATCTAAAAAACCATTGAGTTTATCAATAATAAAAAGTTATGAATTCGACAATAAATAAAAAAGCGATGAGTTCAATAAGAACAAGGGATCATAAAAAAAGAAAAAATTTACCAAATATCCTATTAAACTACAGTACAAAATTTTGAAAGAAAGAGAGAGAGGTCCTAAATGAAAGGATAAGACTAGAGAGAGAAGAAAAGGATCTTTTGGAAAGAGTCCTGTTGAGGTGACACAAAGGTGACAAAATGTGGTGTCATGCCTGTTACTGATGATGCTTTATTGTGAGATAAGATGTAAAAAGCATGTACAATTATGCGTGTGCGACCGCATCATTTTTGTCTCCTTTGTGTATCATTGCAACATTCTCCTTTTGGAAAAAAAAAAAAAAAAGTAGTTCACTCCCCCCAAGGACTATTATTGTCATGTGGGTCCCAAGTACTATTATAATAATGGTTTTTAAATTCGTCCGAGACTCAAACGTATCGTCCGAGTTAACTCAGTATTAGAGTTGAACAAGATCAACTCACAAAATCATTTTTTTGATCGAGTTTTACATCTCACATTTAATTTTTTGAGTTGTCTTACGAGACGTCTCAAACATATCTGAAAATTCGTCCGAGATGACAGGGTATCGGAGCTGAATGAGACGAGATGCGATACCAAGTTTAAAAACCATGATCATAATTGATATCTACAACGTCTTTGTTTTACCTCAAATCCTAAGAGCCACAAAAGTCTTGAAATATTTCCCAAATTACCATCGTCCATGATATAAAGTGACTGAACTACAACCACTCATAGATTACCAAATTTCTTCAATTGAAGACAGTTTTTAATCCATCTATAAATTAAGGGAGAGAACTACCACCACCACCATCATCATGGATGCTTCAGTTATAAAAGTATTTTTCCTTCCATTTTTGAGTCCAGGCCGTATGATACCTCTAGTCGACACAGCAAGAATGTTTGCTAGACATGGGGTTAATGCTACCATCATCACCACCCCTTTCAATGCCAAACTCTTCCAAAACTTCATAGATCTAGACATCAAATCCGGCTACCCAGTCTCAATTCATTTACTTCACTTACCTAGGGAGGAAGTCGGCTTACCAGAAGGAATCGAGAATTTCAACACCACAAAAACTCCTGAGCAATCACAAAAACTATTTCACGTTATCAACCTTCTCCAATCCGATATTGAGAAATTCTTTAGAGAAAACCACCCAAATTGCATAGTCACCGATATGTTCTTCCCTTGGACAAATGATATCGCTGCAGAGCTTAGAATCCCAAGGTTGTACTTCTCCTCCACATCCGTCTTCTCTCTAAGTGCAATGGGCAGCATGGAACGCTACACAAGTGACCATGACTGCAATGACCAATCAGATACATATTTCATATTACCCGGTCTTCCTGACGAGATCAAGTTCAAAAAGTCTCAAATCCCTCAACATCTCAAAATTCAAACTCCTTATACGGATCACATGAAAAGGATCTACAACTCAATAACTGGTAGCTTCGGTTGCGTTGAGAATAGCTTCTACGAGTTAGAGCCAACTTACATTGATCACTACAAGAAGGCTGTGATCAACAATGTATGGGCTATAGGCCCCGTGTCTCTATGCAACATCATTTGGATGTTGATTCCACATCATTGGCAGGGCCCAGTATGTTCTATCTGATCTTTGCGCACATTCAGTCTCCGACTCCCCCATTTACTGATGTACAGGCCATCTTTCATTATGTGCTCCATAAGTTCTCTTTGTAATCAGTGCTGTTCTGACCATTCTCCCCTCATTTCTTCCAGATCTTTGGTTGAAAGGTGGGACCAACGGGAGCATTCGCCAACTAAGAATCCTTCATGATATATGTGGTATCTAGCACTACACTCGATCTCACCCTAATTGCTTTTGCCATCTTCCCTTGATGCATACTGGAACAACTGGACAAGTGTAAGGAAGATAAGAAAGGGTTAGAAAATTTTGGTTAGATAGAATGTAGCCATGGATAGAGCTAAGAATTGTGGTTACAAATTTTCTTCTAGCTTCAATCCTCTTCCTTTCAACTTGATGATGTGAATTCCAATCCTCAATCTTGGTCACCCACCTTTATATAGTTTTTGAAAATCTTTGGTCATACCATCGTTCAACCTGCCTACATCATTCTAGCTGCATGATTGTAAGCGCAGCATATAACACTTTTTGAGACTAGAGTTCGTGGAGGCTTGTTTCTGCGTATGATGGGTATGTATGTGTCAGCATTCAACAATGATGTCTCCTTTTCATCTAATTGTCAGAACTTGTGTTGCCATCATTGGTACATTAACTGGGAGATCACAACAGCCATTTTGAGCTTTGGACTCCTTTTCTTATCAAGGCGATCTAGGGGGATTGTGCATGGTTGGAAGATCCGAGAGTTCACTTTCTTGACTTTGGGATGAAGGATATAATCTTCATCAAGGTCTAGTCTTGTCTCAAACCACATTTGATGAACATGCCAATCATCAGTTGGTGTAATATGTGATGGATGTGCTATTTTCCAAACATACTGAAAGTTGAACGTGAGGCGATGGTTCTAATTAATTGATTTATAATCAAGGAGGCAGACAGCAGGTGTGGAAAGTAAAATAATAAAAAAACACTTTTATTATTACTAGATTTGGAGTATGAAGTGCATAGATAGGTGGTGGGGATTGGTGATCATCAGGTCAATTCTTTGTTTATTTAAGCCATTCTTCATTCATTTATAAGAGAATACCAAGGTCAAGGGGCATGTCATCAGTTTAAAAACACAAGCAGGGATCTCATATATTCACCAAAACAAGCGTGTGTGTATGTCTAAATTACCCTTAAAAGTATCAGGGACGTCCGGCATACAACAAATTCAACAAGTGATTTTTAGCTCCCAAAATTTCTTGATACAAACTCTACTCTATCATGTGCCACGTCAAGCCTAAGGAGGGTAATTTTGTAAATTGAGGATGCCATTCAATATATGCAGGCATGGGATTTGTGAATCCCGGATTCTGTGAGCCAAAAAAGAAAACCAAATTCAATACCTGATTAATAAATTACACCAATAATGACTAACGGGCTTAGGCACATAATCTTTGTTTTCGAGTTCGGGAAAAGCCAGTGGGCACAACTAGGCCATGATGTGTGTCTAGATAATGGTCTCACGAGCACCCAAATACAAATTCATTTACTTCACTTACCTAGGGAGGAAGTCGGCTTACCAGAAGGAATCGAGAATTTCAACACCACAAAAACTCCTGAGCAATCACAAAAACTATTTCACGCTATGAACCTTCTCCAATCCGATATTGAGAAATTCTTTAGAGAAAACCACCCAAATTGCATAGTCACCGATATGTTCTTCCCTTGGACAAATGATATCGCTGCAGAGCTTAGAATCCCAAGGTTGTACTTCTCCTCCACATCCGTCTTCTCTCTAAGTGCAATGGGCAGCATGGAATGCTACACAAGTGACCATGACTGCAATGACCAATCAGATACATATTTCATATTACCCGGTCTTCCTGACGAGATCAAGTTCAAAAAGTCTCAAATCCCTCAACATCTCAAAATTCAAACTCCTTATACGGATCACATGAAAAGGATCTACAACTCAATAACTGGTAGCTTCGGTTGCGTTGAGAATAGCTTCTACGAGTTAGAGCCAACTTACATTGATCACTACAAGAAGGCTGTGATCAACAATGTATGGGCTATAGGCCCCGTGTCTCTATGCAACAGAGATTATTCAGGCTCTGTCTTTTTGTTTAAAGAGTTTAGGCTTCTATCAGCTATGGGTTTGGTAGAATAACTCAACCAATTCCCTTGTTTGTTACAAAACTCTTACCATAAAAAAATTTGCGATAAACTGACGCCCCACAATGACATACACATCCCTACTCCCTATCACAAAACTGTAGATCATTTGCCTTGTGATACACAAGAAAAAGATTTATGATTCTATGTATCCCAAGGCAAATGATCAATGGTTCTGTGATGAGGGCGTCAGAAAATCATTATTCTACAAAAAAAAACTATACCACCAAGTCAATGGCCTGAAATCATCCAAAATCACCAAAACCATTCAATGATTTAAAAGAACCTTAAGGATTCTTTGCTAACCTGAAATCGTCCAAATCCTAAATAAAACCCAATAATTAAATGGCCCAGTGGCCCACATCAATCCTGATCAAAATACCAACTTATCCACAATTCAAAACTTAATAAAAAGAAGCATTTACCCCCAAAATTAGGATCCTGCACAACTATTCACTCTTTTTCTTTAAAAACATTTAGCAGAAAATGATACATTCATTATCATTTGCTTAGCCTGCTTGGAGAAGGACCAAGGTATTGCATCACTATATTTGAGAATGAGGGCAGGGCATTCAAGTCATTGTCCATTAGTCCATAAGAGAGGACCGAGGTAAAGGAGTCAATGTCACTAATTTGAAAACAATGGGGCATTTCAAATATTCACCAAAACATTTAGGAATGCCTAAATCACCCTTTAGGATTTGGATGTCTATAATAATAAATTGAACAAAGAAATTACAGTAATGAACGAAGAATTTTACTTTCAGAGATAAAATCTCCTCTTCATGCTGTCCAAATCACACCATATGCTCTCAGTTGGGGGTCTTTCATGTATATTTTATCTTAATGTCCTGGAGAGCCGTGGACATGATTTTGTCATGAAATCGAACTTTCTTACCATTTCTAGATGGGAACATCTACGGAAGTGCCATAGAAGTACAACAGAAATGAAGAGAGAACCAGAACCATTTGATTTGTATGAGCAAAAGAATAGTCTTTTAGACAAGAATAAGTGACCCAAGTTAGTTAATCAAAGATCCAATGGCGTGTTGCATTAGTAACATCTCATATCGATTCAACTGCCAGGGTTCAAGTAACACTTTCAAAATGAACTTAAATCATGAAAGGAAGAGAAATCTAAGAGTAAAGACAACTCGATCAAATTATTGGCTGAAATAATACTTAAATAACATAAAAGAATTTATTGGTATTCTTCTACAAAGATGGGGTAGCAAAAATTAAAAAAAAGGCATAAATTAAACAAATGGAGAAATGTCGTTACCAAAAAGTCCAGTTATTCCTTTCGCCGGATCACTTTGTTTCACAATTGATTCCCCAACCAAAACCTAACAAAACAACACATTTCCACCTTAGAAATAGAGTAAATGACTAAATATACATATCCATACTGAGACATCATAAATCTAAATGCACCTGAGCATGCATGTCACTGCTTTAACGTAATATGAACAGAAATATATTTTGAAGTTTACTTGCAATCATAGGAGTTTCATGCAAACGGATTTAAGTTATGCATGAGTGCAATCAGGTTTATTGGTGGTTTTTTTTTTTTTTTTTTTTGATTAAGTAACATTAAATTGGAATTTAATCTACGCTATGGGGTGTCGTGATTATTTTCTCCCCCAATTGAGGCAATTAACCTCTAGTAAGTGAGACATGACATGTTGACAAGGGAACCTGCTTTTAAGCAGGAATAAAAGACCCCCTCTTAAAACCCAAACCCAATGTACCGATAAAACAAATAAAAGATGGAATGTTCAACGCAAAAGTTACGGGAAGTACCACTTTAACTCCAGCTTCTTGAACATAAGCAATATCATCAGGAGTGAACAGCGCAGATTCTCCAACCACCTGAAGAGAAGAAAATGGATTTCAAGACCATTAAAAAGGATCTTCAAAGTTCTCTGAGTCTAAAACGTTAGTGCATAAGTCACTTACAATTATGTCTTTCTGACGGATAATTTGACCACGCTCTCCCTCAAGAAGCTTCTTTGTGTTACTAATATCAACCTCAAATGTTTCTGTCGATGACCAATACCAAATTCACTACCCACTAATTTACAATAATTCAGTATACACATGCATACATGTTTAAGCACTTTTTTTTTTAATCTCTTCGGCTAATATGGAGTAATCTCCACTAAGAAATTAATGACAGCCTATAAAATTTAAAAGTATAAAGGAAAATAGATGACATGTACACCAATGGCTGTGTATTCAAAACAAGGCGAGGATGGGTTGAATTTGACGAAAACCATTTCGATAAGAGAAGGAGATCAAGGAAACAACAACTTACCAAGGTTACGGTTGTTGATGCCAACAAGTTCGATCCCTTCTATTCCTAGAACACGATCCATTTCCCTTTCATCGTGCACCTTCAAAACAAATATAAACAATGAAAAATCATTTAAACTATGAAAAACTGGTACTATTTCCTTTTCTTTCCATTCAGAAATTTTGATAGAAGTTTTATAGACCCAAAGGTTGGAATAAAAGAGAGGAACAAAAGATAATCGATGACATGTCTTAAAAGATAAGATACAGTTAAAAAATTCTTTTGAATTCAGCACACCCACAATAAGAAAATTGATAATGGTGAGAGCAACTGAGTCAATGCCTCGAAGTAATTGTAAGGACTTACAAGAAATAATTTCAAACAATGAAATCTACTAATGATTGACTGGAATAAAATGACTGTATAAACCTTGAGAAATAGTAACTATATTTTATCCGAGGACTGCAGGATCACAGTTTAAGCAATTAAGCTTAGATAAAACAATGTAATTATGACTAAAGAAAAGCTTCAAACCTCAACCAGTGCTGCCATCCCAAGCATTTTGCAGATCTTGGTCATGTATTTGATATCAATATCAGGCAATACAGCGGCAATCAAAAGAACTGCATCTGCCCCTTTTGTTCGAGCATAGTAAATTTGCCACGCATCAATGATGAATTCTTTGCAAAGAAGAGGGCACTGTAATTCTTGCTCAAGTCAGAAGTTTACAGACCAAGAAACAAATAAATAAAGCATACAAGTAAAGATGAGGCAGCAAAGAGGACATCTTTAACAAAAAAAGACCTTTATTCCAGCATTACGTATAGCTTCCAAATTTTCAAAGCTTCCCTGCATTTAATAAAACCAAAATAAAGACAAAAGTGTTTAGAGAACTAAATATAATTAATGTTTCAACTTTCAACCAACCTTCTATCCTTGAACTTACGCCATCATGCAAAAACTTTACCTGGAAGTATTTTGCATCTGTCAACACACTAAGGCATGCTGCTCCACCTTTCTCATAAGCCTGAGCTATCTGAACCTGTTGAAGATTTAAACCAAAGTTTGCACGCTGAGAGAAAGTAATAATTGATGAAGACAAAAAAGTAAATACAAAATTTCTGACTTTTGCAAATCCACTCCATTTCTTTTCTTCTAATTTGTTTTTCTTTTTTCTATTTTTTTATAAGTGAATAATTTTGATTAAGAAGTGGTTGAGGTGACCAGCCAAAGCACAAAGACCAACTTGTTAGAAGTAATACAACATACCCCCTCCATCCAACCAAGGAATCCTCAAAGAAAATTCCCCTAAACTCTTTAAAGACTTTACAGAAGAAAACTAACAAGCTCAAACAAAGACAAGAAAGAATACTAATCCGACTGGCACCTCCCCTCAAACACCCAACTGTTACAATCCTTCTAAATAGCGCAACGCACCGCAAAAAGGATAATGGACCAGTCAAGCAAGCACTAAAATAGAGTATGAACCAAAATAGGCAGACAACCCTCAATACCAAACAGCCCCATAGCATGATCCCAAACTCAAATAGCATAAGGACAAAGAATAAGTACATGATCCATCGCTTCCTCATCCCCCATACAAATGGTACAAACATTTGGATTGAGACACCTCTCCTCATAAGTTGGTCCATTGTAATAATTATTCCAAGCCCTGTGCTATATACAAAGATAGCCACTTTCGATGGAACCTTTGCTCCCCAAACACTCATCCCAAACTCAGAGCACTGTCGCATCATTGAAGCATAGAAAGAACCAGTTGAAAACACTCAATCCCTCCTACAAGCCCAAATTTTCCCATCTCCCCCTCCCACCCCCACCACACTCACTCTCAACTGAACAGACTCAATAAATGATGTTAATGAAGCCATCGCATCCAATTCACAATCACTGGAACTCCTCTTGAACCCAAAATCCTACCCCTAGAATCAACCAAAAACCTTGAGTCAAAAAATGATGGGAAGTATTTAGAGTCTTTGCATTAATTATCCTAGCTAATGCATCTCTTGATGATTACAATGAACCCAATAAAGGGCTTATATAGAAACTAACAGAAGAAGACAAAGCTTATCTAATATAATCAGAATCTAATCAAATACCTAATATTATTCTTATCCTAGTCTGAAGGTGATTTGGTGTGTCACAGTACACCTTATTACAATGTATAATCCTAGTCCTCTAACAAACTTCACCACGTTATTGACCACATTCATTCACAACTAATATTTAGAGGTTCCAATTTCTACCAGGACCCATTCTACAGCTGAAATAAAGAAGCGGAAGGATACTACACACCCTAATTTGAATATTTTCTATTGCAAAGAATCATAGAATGGCTTCCAAACCTCCTTCTTAGATGTACCTCACAAAATGCAGCCTTTTTTTTATAAGTGCAAAATGCAGCCCTATTCTTTCAATATTGTTATCATCATCAGCATAAGCAGCATGACACAGATTTTTCATGGCAATAAACATTCTTTGTAACATATGGATTCTTTTTGTCAAGAGCTTGTTGCTCTATAACTAATGCCAATAACGAAAGACGCAAGGACATGGGAGGTACGAGACTGCAATATTCTCAGAGGAAAAAAAAAGGAAGTGACATAGATAAGGTGTTTCTATTTAATTGTGCAGAATGACTTTACAAAATGTGTTGAATTGCACAGCATTTGACATACGGAAATTGAGTTAAACTCAATTTACTTATGGCTCCAGATTCATATAGCAAGACAAGGTACATAATATAGACATACAAAAAGCTAAAGTTGCAGATTTACCGGATCAAAATCCTCTCTCAACACTCCTCTGCTGGGAGAAGCCTTCTTCACCTCAGCTATTAAAGCCGGTAAATCAGTTCGTAGATAAGATGCCTTTAAAGCTCCAACAAAATCTCTAACAGGGGGAGCATTCTCAAGTGCTTTATTCAACACATACAGAGGCCTTCTCTCTTTTAACTGAGGAAACAACAAATGTATCAAATATTACAGCCAGCCCTTCACAAAAGATTAAGAAAAAAATCTAACTGAATTCATATATGGGGTTTGAAAGTGCCTTTGAGACTTCAACGTCCTTGTTCCATATTATTTCCTCCAGAATGTTACGAGGAGTATTGCCCTCATTCTGTAATTGAAATTGGAAAGGGCCGACATAATGTGCAGGGGGTCCAGTGGGGGGCCGTCTTCTAATTTTGATACCCTGAGTAGATGCTATTTCATCTTGGAATCTTCCCACTTCCCATTCCTTGATTTTGAGGACATTCTCAGAATCGTTAGGGGAGAGTATAACAGCTCCATCCTTGGATTCGGACTGCAAGCACCAATCAAAATATGCCACAATTATGTACTTGAATTTTTCATTTTCTTAATTTTTAATATTGAATAAGTAAAAAAAAAAAATTGAGCTTTTTTATCATCTTGAATTAAGTATTTTTCCGCAAGACCAACCAATGTGTATTCAAGAACAAAGTCAAAGCCCTTTATCCTATGCCCTATACTTTGAGATTTCTTTCCCCATCGATCATTTTTTTTGTGGTGGAATTCAATCATTTTTTCATTTTCTTAATTTTTCATGTTGCATAAGTAAAAAATAAAATAAAATAAAATAAAAAATTTTGAGCTTTTCTATCATCTTGGCATGAGGTATTGGTCCACAGGACCAACCAATGCGGATTCAGGAATAAAGTCGAAGCTGTTGATCCTTCACCCCATACTTTGAGATTTCTTTCTTCGTATATTAACTATTTTTTATTACCTGGGTATTTTTTATGCCGAGCAGCTATTTTACTCTTTAATCTACCAATTACAAACTTCAGAATCTCAACAATCCGTCACCCTCATCAACCCTCATCCCAAAAATTTGGGGTCCATTGAACAAATTTATAACTCAACAAGTTCTAAATTCTAAATTTAACTATACTATTATAATCCAAATTTCTAATGCATAAAAGGAGAATATGAAAGAAAAACCTAAATTGAATCCATAAAATCCAATCTAAACACCCAATAATTAGAAACCATGAAAGAAAAACCCTCAAGTTCACCTAAAAATCCGATCTTGGAATCCATCTAACCAAAAAAAAAAAATCCAAAATTCTAATACACAAGTTTGTAGATATCAGCAGTTCCAATTGAAGTTTTATCAATCGAAATTGAACAAAAAAAATATGGCTGAAACATTGAGGAATTTCAAGAATATTACAACCGACCTCTTGAGCTCGAACACATCGAAGAGAAAAAGATCTCCGTCCATCCTCCATTAAAGTAACTGGAATCGATCTTCTAACCATGAAATTCCGTCTGCACTTCGAAGCAGAGGCGCTCAGAAAGGAAACCCTAGGTGTTGCTCTAATGGAAGCTCCCTCCATCGTTATAGAGCCGAGCCGAGCCGAGAAGATAAGAGGAGATGGGGCAAAATACAGGAGATGGTGATGCTCTGTTTACGTTTTGGTGAGTATTTTGAGAGACCCCTCTGTTTTCAAAATTGATGACATGCCCTTTGAGCTTAGTCTACTCTCGTTATCTAACCAAAATGACTAATATGCCCTCACCTTCAATCTGTTGATAAGAATTTCGTTCAATTAATTTAAATAAATTCCAACCGTTGTTTTTTTTTTTTTTTGGGAAACTCAAAGAGTTGAAGAAATCATATTCCTCTTTGGCATTTCATCAAAAAGCTTTCCTTCAAGCACTGATGCACCCTTTTGGATGATATGCGTGGGTGTGTTGTGTTTTTTCCTTAAGATTTCATATGGTTTTTACAAGCCTTTAAAGACAAAGGTTGAATGTGTTTAACCTCAAAAGGTTTCTTAATTTAAAAAAAAATGGGTTAACCCTGGATTTGAAGAGGTTGAAGATGATGAGTCTTTGATTAAGGGTTGAAGACAATGACATGTGAAGAGTTAGAGAAGGGAGAGGAAGAGAATATCAATGATATGTGACCATGGAGATTTATAGAGAGAGATGCCATTAATGTGGAGTTTGAGCTCCCTAGTAGAGAGAAACATCATTAATGTTGGGTTTTGAGCTCTCTAGTAGAGAGAGAGGATTACATTTTCTTCATGATTGATGAAGAAGAGTTGAAGGTGTGGACATCACACACACACACGAATGTTGGGAGAGTTAGGCCCCATTTAATAGAGCTGCTAGAATCTGCTGTTAGATTCTGTTGTAAGAAGCTGAAACACTGAAAAGCTTGTTTAATAAAGCTTTGTAAAAGTGTTGTACTGTTTACAAAAATCTGGTAATTATTATTTGATACACCTTCTAGAATCTATTATATTAGGGTAAAATGATCAGAATACCCTTAAGGTTGATAATGCACTCAGAATGCAACAAAAATTATCAGAATACCCTTATAAATATATAATTACATTAAATATATATAAATATAATAATTTTATATTAAAAATTTATAAAAATAATTATTTTAATTTTACAAAGTTGGTAGTAACTCGCACGCGTTGGTGATTCCAAACGCATGAAATTTCTTAATTTTTGCTAACTAGCGATTATCAAACACACCCTAAGGTTTTGTGGCCAGGCATTTAAGTAATTTTCATTAAGAAAAAACCTAGGTCAAAGGGTATATCATCAATTGGAAAATATGGAGGTATCTTAAATATTAACCAAAATATTGAGCGTGTATGTATACCTACCTAAATTTGCAATTAGTCTTTCCCAAGTGGGACCCTTACCTAGGGCTTAAAATGGGTCGGATTTTATCCGAAATTCGAGTGATTCGAATCCGATTTTTAGTAGATTTGGTTTCTTCAAGCATATTCGAATAAAAATATGAGTCAGATATGGGTTGACGTCCCTTGCCTTGAGTCGGATACGAACCTATCCCTATATCTGCCTATATATGAATGATATATTATTTTGTATGTTGTATGTTATATTTTTATAGTTTTTAATCTATCATTCATCAACAAATGAGTATTAGGTGTAGTATTCAAATCTTCTTTTTAGATGGGGAAAATTGAATATGGAAAAGCTAGTAGGATCCGAAATAAAAATCGGATATGGATATGGGTAGGCACATATATAGCCCGAATCCGACCCGTTTTAAGTCCTACCCACCATAAAAATCTATTTTTTTAATGTTAGATACGACCATGTGGCCAACATGTCTCACGTGTTACGTGGACCACTCCAAAGCTATAAGCCACACATGAGAAATGCTCAATTATAACTTTGAATAAAATTATGCATAAAATTAATAACACGTTTTTATTTAATTTCAACTCCCCCTTTGTTGGATGGATATACAATATCATCATAGATATTTGGAATTAATAATAGAGTCGTGATAATCTGACACCCCTCTACTCCCCCATCACAGAACTATAGATCATTTGCCTCGGGATACATAAGAAAAAATTTGTGATTCTACGTATCCCGAGGCAAATGATTTAGGATTTTGTGATGGGGGCATAGGGGGATGTACATTAGAGGGGGGTATCAGAAAATCATTGTTCTTAATAACATATCATTTTGGGGATGAACAATAGTATTTCATTACTACAAATATGAATTATTAAAAAGAATAAGACATATAGCTTGGTTATATTTCTTTGATATTATATTATTTAGTTGATATTGTATGAATAGTTGAAGTATGTTGATGAAAGTCTAATTTATAGACAAAATAGGTCTAAGCCTATCATGAAATGGTTATATTGAAGGATTGAATGCCTATAAAAGACTTTCAAATCTATTATTTTATTGATCAATAATGAGATCGCTCAAACAAGATCTACTTTTCTTAGCTCCCTTTGTAACGAAGGTATATATATGTACGATTCAATGAAAGATTTATATAAAATGGACATAAGGTATGGTTATGTCCTATCTAGTGTTAACATCAGTAATAATCTCCAATAATGATACCCCTCGGTGGTTTTGTATTTTCAATAATATCTTCTTGGCTATCCAATCAGAAGTGTTCTATCAATGATCGTTCCCACACAACATTTGGTGTATGGAACATGTTTGATTATCTTGATACATTAATTTTGGAAAACCCATCTGCTTCACCCCCATGCAATCAGATGGATATACAAAATCATTTGCAAGTCCGAGATCCACTATGCAATCAGATTGTTTTATGTTGCACTCAATAAAATCACTACCAATCTCAAGATTCATATACGATAACCCATGAGAATCACCAAATTGCATTCATAAAAGGTCCTTCCTAAGATATTTATATTTGAATGAAAATCACAAGTTTGTGGTATGTTTTTAGAATGAAATAATATTGTAAATTTCACCAACTACCTTTCAACAATACTAGACATGTTGTTTGTTTCCAAGTTAACAAATTCGGCACCATATTTGATTCCCTATATTATTTGATGGCTATGAATTAGTAATTATAGTTTGTAAGAAGTACCAATTTTGTAAGGTGGTGACCACAGCTTATAAATATCTCATGTATCTTATTCAAGTGTGATTATTAAATTAATGTATGATAACGCTTGCACCAAAATATGCATATTAGGGGTGCAACTTGGTCATGTTTAAACCGAGATCCAAACCCAACTGATAGCTTTGGGTTGGTTGGTTCGATTTGGAACAAATTGCAATTTAGTTCTGGGTTGAGAAATGGATAACCAATCAACTCGGTTCCAGGCTTGTATAGAATCAAAGCAAACCATTGACCAAACACTTGAAAACTTACTATTATTTAAGAGTTAAGACATAGATTAATGATAATTTTTTATGCATAGATTAATCAATTTATTTTTATAAATAGATTTGTAGACATCCCATTTTTGCATTTGCCTGATTAATCAACCCGTCAACTCGATTGTGACAGTTTCCGATGATGAATAAATATTATAAAGTTTTATTAATTACTAGATGTGTTCCAAAGCTTGATGAAATGTTTCGAGCAAACAAACTTTAGAAATCACACTACGCTAGGAAAATATGACCCAAAACATAAAAATCATCATTTTGAGACTAAAAAAAATTTACGAGAAAAAATTATTAAAAAATGATCAAATTACCAAAATACATTTAATGCTAGAACATCCCTAGAAATTACATTACGCTAAAGAAAACTCTTTTGAACACATAAAACAAAAAATTAAAATCAAATAAACTGTTTCGTCAATTTTTACAAAATTTGACAAAAGTATAAAATTACCCCTCATAGGATTTATGATCATTTCACGCCAAAAACCCATAAGTGATACAAACCAATATTCTTATTGAAATCTTTACGAAAAATTGACTCCAAAACGTCAAAAAACAACATCCCAACTCAAAAGTCTTTTTTGATGGTAAAACGATAATTTTTTAGTCCTAAAATTTAAATATCTAAAATTAATAATAAAAATATTAATTAATGTCAAGTGAAATCTTAATAAATCAAATTAAAATCGATAACAGATAAATTCAATTAATTAAATCCGTGGGCCAAATTTCAAGATGTGGCTCATTTATTCAAGTGGGGCCCACCTGATATTTAATAAAGAATCCTCCATTAGGGATTTCAAAGAATTTAAAATAATTTAATAAAGAATCCTCCATTGGGGTGGTTCTCTAAAATTTTAAAAAAAAATTCATTTTACGTAAGTCAAAGAATAAAAATAAAACCTAATTGAAATTTTATCTAAACCACTTAAGAGATTAGTTAAAGATAAATTTTATCTCTAAGAGACCTAATCAAACCCTAATCTTATTAATAAAACTATTTAAAAAGAGAACTTTACCACCTAATTTCGTAGGTCTTGAGAAATCTTAAAAAGTAGATGTCAAAAACTTAACCCTAAATTTGGAGTCCCAAGTCAATACCTAATTCCCAAGTCCTAATTTTCAACCTAAAAACACTCAAAAACCCTCAAAAACACCACAAAAGATATAAAAACATCCATATCTAGAAGAAGAAAGTTTCATCTCAAATATCAGAAGTAGATCTAAAAATAAAGATAAAATGAAAATATTCATATGAGGAACGTTCACTACCAGTTTTTGAGAGAACCAATCATCGTAATCACTCAAGTAAAAGAAAAGATAATTTTATTATTATTTTGAATGTCGTTTTTTCAATGTAAATATTTGAGAGAAGTAGAGACCAATTTTCACCGGGCAAGATTGGTGCCTAACACCTTCCAATCTCGTCTGATCCCCATACCCATACTCTATTTGTAACTTAGTGTTTTTTATCTGTTTAGAGTTATATTTAGTTTCTAAACCATAAAATTAGGTAGTGACTCCCAAAATGGCAAATCAGATCCGCACCCACGAATAGAGGACACTTTCAAGATTAATCATTTATTATATGAAATTTCATGTTCATTATCTATTTTTTATATTAAAAATATGTTGTTTCCAATGATGTTTATAAGTTTGGTTCGATTTTATAGGAAATTCAGTTTGGTTCCATTCTCGTTCTTATTTGGTAGAGCCGACTTATGTCGATTTGGTTTCGATTAGATCCTAAATCGAACAAAGTTGTGTCAATGCTCTCTGAAGGTTAAAAACACAATTTGACTTTTTAGGTGAATGTGAAACCTTAATCAGGTTCACAGATCCCTTTTTCTTATATAGATTTCATAGTTTACATATTTTTTTTATATAAGAATAGCAAGCATACAAGAATTGATAACTAGTGTGCAGGATTAGAAAATCCAAGATTAGGGGATCCTATTAAGGGATCTTACACCCCCTCTCAAACTAATATGGGAGGTCAACCAATATCAGTTTGTCCGACAGAAAATGATGCCCAACTGAGAACAATGATTTCGTCAATAAGTCTGCAAATTGTAAAGTGGATGAAACATGTGAAAGAATAATGACGTCAGAAAGATACTTTTTGCAGATGAAATGGCAATCCACTTCAATATGTTTAGTCCGTTCATGGAATACCGGATTGGAAACTAGATGAATAAAACTTTTATTATTTTCCTACAATGATGTTGGATCAATAGAGTGCAAACCCAAATCAGTCAACAACCCACAAATCCAAGTGATCTCGCTACATGCATCAACCATGGCTCGGTATTCATCTTTTATACTAGATTGGATACAGTAGTCTGTTTCTTACACTTATAATGAATCAACGATTGTCCCAAAAATAGATAATATCTGGTTGTAGATTGACGAGTGGAGTGACAACCAACCCAATTTGAGTCAGAATATGCTCTCAACTGTAGATCTAATGAAGAAGGAAACAATAATGTTTTATCAAGTGTATCGTGAAGATAACGAATAATTCGATGAACAACAATCATGTGAAGAGTGTGTAGAGCTACCACTATTTGACTAACAATATGAACTACGTGAGAAATGTCTGGTCTAGTCATTATGAGATAAACAAGACTACCAACCAGTTGGCAATACATTGTCACATCAAGAAGGGGATCGCCATCATCCTTTCCATACTTAACATTGAGCTCAAGAG
>NW_028237566.1:0-16834 GCF_017979445.1 Akebia trifoliata
ATGAAATTAATTTAAAATTTTGAACCTAAAAAATCGATTAATCGTTCTCTCAGGCAAAATTGTTGAGGGTTCGTGGGATATTTCTTTAAGGACCCCTCCATTTGGGGGTCCAAAGAATTAAAGATATTTTAGAGGGGGATTCTCCAAAAATTAAAAGTAAATCAAGCAAGACTAAGTCAATGTATTAAAGTCAATCAAGTGAGACTGAAGTCAAAATTAAAGTCAATTAAGCAAGACTAAAGTCAAGATATTAAAAGTCAATCAATTAGACTGAAGTCAAAACATTAAAAGTCAATCAAATAAGACCAAAAGTCATAATAGAGATCTAATTAAATAATAACTCTATCTAATAGAGTTCTAACTTAAAAACAATTCTGCCTAAAACAATTTGAATTAAAACACAATTCTACCTAAAACAAGTAAAATTAAAACACAACTCTAATTAAAAGATCTCTAATTAAACCCTAACTCTATCCAAATCAACCCCTAAAAACATCTATAAATAGAGGTGCTCACACCCTATTTTCGTATCAAATAATAAACTCTAAGATAAGCAGGTCTAGAAGCCGCCATAGCCCCCTATAAACCCTAGTTTTGGAGCCCCAACTCCTTACCTAACATCCCCCCTTCAATTTTAGTCTAGAAAACGCCTAAAAGCCCTCCAAAAACACCCCCAAATCCGTAACAAACTTGAAGAGTTCAGATCCAAAAGCAAAGAGATACCTCGGTCTAGGAGATCCGAAGTCAAATCCGGAGACAGAACGAAGCAAGGGAGCACGGTACAAGGAGCTCTTTTTGTCAGATCTGAGGGAACAAAGTCCTTGCTATCGGAAAGGTAAATTTTTATTTTTATTTATTTTTATCTATGTTTTAGCAATGTAATTTACTTGGAAATTTAGTAGAGACTGGCTTTGGCCGGGCGGGATTGGTGCCTAACACCTTCCAATCCCGTAACATGATCCCCGAATTCAATTTTTTTTTTGTTTTAGATTAGTTTTTATCCGTTTAGAGTCATTGATCGATTCCTAGACCGTAATAACTAGGTGGCGACTCCCAAACCTCAAGGGTCAAAAGCGGATCCGCGCACCCCGCGGATCGAAAGGGCGCTTTCAGTGGCGACTCCACTGGGGACATTGAGGATCAGACTTGAAAAACCCCAAGTATGGGAACATTGCCAATGACCTAGTTTTTTTTTAGTTTTAGTTGATTCTATTTAATTGCTAGTTAGTTAATTCTTATTATTCGTTTATCTGATTTTTTTTTGTATGTTGGTGGGTTTAACCATTAATTTCGGTTCAACTTTGAATACGTTATTCTAGTTTTTATATTGGTGGGTTTAACCATTAATTTCGGTTCAATTTTGAATACGTTATTCCAGCATATTATTATTCTTATAATTTCAATTGAGAGTCACTTGGGGTGACTTTAAATAATACCAAGTTTCAACGGATACTTTGTTGAGGGTGGAATAATGATCGTTGAGGATGAAATAATGAAACAAAGGTTTATTTTTATTTTTTATTTTTAAAAGCATGTCGATCCATTTTTGGATGACAAAGGATTTTTTTTTTTTTTTTTTTTAAAGGGAAATATGTTCGATATAACTCGTTTTTTAGGTAGTTGTTTTTCATTTTTTTTAAAGATGTTTTGTAGGCAAGAGAGGCTGCCCATTGACAGCATCTCAAACAGTAAAATTTAAAAAAAAAAAAAAAAAAAAAAAATTCTTGAATTTCTGTCGGCAGAAACTGTTGGGGGGGGGTGTGTGCATAGCAAATCAATTTTGGGGGGGGGCTGTTAATAAAAAACCCCTTTTATTTATTTCCCATTCAACCCTTTTAAATTTTTTTTTTTAAAGAAAACCATCATCTTCTTCATTCGGTTCTACTGTCTCAACAGAGACTCGAAAAACCTTGCTCCTCAAAGGTTTTTAACCCCCCCTCTTGGCTCATTAAACTCGGCCGATTTAAGGATCAACGTTTGAGTTTTGCATTCATCCTGATATTGATTGATCAACGATGGATTAACGGACTGGTATGGGGCGCTGTTACCTGAATTACTTCGCATCTTCTTCGCGCAAAAAAAATCGTCCCATGTCTCGACTTTAATGGCTGTTCTTGCCCGATCAGCTGTTCTTGTAAGAAAGATACCTCTGATCTCGATCGAACGTGGAGATCTTTGTGAAGATTGGTAGAAATCACGGTTTCATTCTTCTTCTTTTAAGTAAAAGTCTCTAATCCCCTTAGAGAAGTTCATAAAGAGATTTCTCTCGTCAGAACTGAATGGGCGAACAATTCGTCGAAAAATCCCATGTTACACAACACAAAACAGGCTGATCTCGATGTCCTGATTTACCAAGTTCTAAACTCGACGACTAACTACGGATGAGATCTCGACGATTAACCTGCTGTTCTAGATGATCTCGACGACTAACCTGCTGTTATGGCTGATCTCGACGATTAACCTGCTGTTATAGGTTGATCTCGACGTTAAGCTGCTGTTGATCTCGACGTTGAGCTGCTGTTATGAGCTGAGCTCGACGTTATCCTGCTGTTTAAAACAGCAAGGCCGATCTCGACATGTACCGGATGAGTTCGATTATTGGCAGCGGCATATAATCTGTTTCACAAAATTATCTTGGTTTTTTAAGATCAATTTGTTTTCTAAAAAAAAAGGGGAAAATCAAAATAAAAAAATAAAGAGTAGAAAGTTTTTTTTTAAAAAAAAGGGAAGTTTAAAAAAATAATGAAGTCAAATTTTTTAAATGTTGCTAATGGCGACATATGCTCAAGTTGTTTTGTTTTTTGAATTTCCTTGATTGGGCTCAATTTATTTTAAAAATAAAAAATAAAAAATAAAAAAAAAGAACAAAACCATCCTCTTTATTTCATTGATCATTATTATACCCTTAATTCGAAATTCTTAGAAATTTTGAATTATTTTTGGTCGCCCCAAAATAATCTTGATTGGACTATATAAAGTTAGGTGAGACTTGGAATCATGAGCTTATTTCCATGGTTCGGACCATATTGTTAATTCATGATAATTGCCTATTTAATATGCTATAGTGTCATTGGGAATGCATATTTGATGTTGGTCATAATGTTGATCATGATTAAATGTTTATGTGATTGGAATTGTGTTCATGTTAAATATCCATATAATTCATGTTACAATGATTGGTTTGAATAGTCCATGAGCCCATTTGTTTGAAAAGGCCCCGGGCACACCCCACCCTACTTTGCACACACCACATGCACGTTTACCGCTTTACTCACTTACACGTCCCATTTAGCCAACGTGGCACTAGTGCGTGGCCCGGTCTCTTCGGAGATGCGACGTCATTCACGAAACCCACAACTCCAGTCACGTACCTTAGGGTATATCGAACTGGGGCATCAAATACCGTCTGATCAGGTGATTCTGAGAGACATATTGATGCACCCAGGCTGGGGCGACCTGAGCCTTTGTCCTATTGTGAGCCACACAGTCACATGTCCCGATTGCCAACGTAGTACTAGTACGTGGTCGGTCCCCTCGTGGGATGCCAAACCATTTATGAAAGCTACAACTCTTGACTCGTACCCGTAGGTATAAAAGGTAATCTAAGTATATCAATTACACTTCTTGGTCAAAACCGATGCCTAAGCAAGATCTTGCCCCGCTGTACCCTACTGTACGAGGGGGATAGACTACGTCTATTCTAGACGAGAGGTATTTAAGTGGGCCCTTGCTCAGCATTGTGCGCCACCTCTCAACTGGAGATCAAACTGACTATTTTTGACTTCAGAGAAGTGAATTGAGGTTTTAGATTATCACCTATACGGTATATCAAACCAAGTCACCACGTATCGAAAGGTATATAGGTGTGCTTGGGCAAGGGTGGCCAGATAAAAATGCATTGCACGTAGTAAGCTTAGAGTCTAGAAACCTTCCCAGTAGGTCACGACTCGAACTTATCGTGGGTGTTCCCGGGTTGTTTATTGAATGGAGTCCGTTGATTGATGAATGTATGTAAGTGATGTGAATGATGAGATCCGAGTGCATAATTGATCTCAAGGATAAAAATGTTGCTTTTGAATGGGTGCACCGATCCAATAAA
This sequence comes from Akebia trifoliata, assembly GCF_017979445.1. NCBI lineage: Eukaryota > Viridiplantae > Streptophyta > Magnoliopsida > Ranunculales > Lardizabalaceae > Akebia > Akebia trifoliata. Next base: position 4,100 of record NW_028237566.1, read on the forward strand.
AAAATCCATTCTTTTACAATAATGACCCAGTCCATCCCGATCCAACAATCATGATGGACCAGGCCATTTAAATCAAAATGGAAATCGAATTTTCAAAGAAGAAAAAGAAAGTATTTTCTAGGAAAAAATGTTTTCCAAAAGAAGTGTTTTCCAGAAAAAGTGTTATTCTCTAGAAAAAATGTTTTCTAGAAAATGTTTTTGATAAGAACAAGATTTTTCAAGAGAAAATGTTTTCCAAATAAAAACTATTTTTCAAAGAAAAAATGTTTTCCAGAAGAAAATATTTTCCAAAAGAAAAGAAAATGAAGAAAAAATGATTTACAAAAGATATATATTTGCATGAAAAATTATTGAAAATATGTTTGAAGTTGTTATTCAATGAAAACATTATTTGTCAATATTTTTCAAGAGTGGAGTAAAATTATTTTTCTTCTGAATAATCATTAAATGGAAGAACTTTTTAATGGATTGGTGCACAAAATTCAATAAAATCTCAGGGTTCATTTAAAATGTTATCAAGGGGGTGACACTGAAGAGGTTTAAGGGTTATCATTGTATCTAAACTCAATCGTCCATCGTCTAGGTAGGGTTGTAAATCCGATCAGTTAGAGTAAACATCAATATCAAGTCAACAGTCAGAAATGACCTCAAAATTTCTCAACATCATCCAATTGTTCTTTGAAAATCATAGTGCTTCAATCCTACCGGTTGTAAGTAATGTCTCAGTTCTCATCAAGCCCGTTTTGGGTAGTCTTGAGTTTTCATGGGTCATTTGGGTTAGCTCGAGTCCTTTTTTCTAGCAAGGTCATGTCTTCCTTAGATTGAGCCTACTCTTTCTTATTGAGTCAAGTTAGTTCGTCGAGTTTATAGAGGTGTCCGTCGCCCCTTCTGAATTGATTACGTACAAAAGAAATTTTTGAATATCTCGAGCGCATTAACGAATTAACTAATAATCTAGATTCAAAGACAAGAAGATAAGAGTCGGGCTCAAGAAAGCAAAGGTCATTGACCTCGGAACAGAAATAAATTCCTAAAGAGATTCAAATAGAAACCATCTTATCTCTAGAGGAACACAAGGGGATAATGAATTTTCTCATAAATTTCAAAAGACTTGTTCGTGTGATCATATGAGGGTATGTTAGGTACAAGCTTGAGTGTTGTTCAACATGGACTAGATACTCGTCTATATCAATGGAATTAAAGAAGATGTTATAAAATGTATCAGTGCTATCCTCACTACATCTTAAGTTGCAAATCGCATATTATCAATCGATATGGGGATACCTTTTGAATTGATATTTGATAATGGGTTGTACATCAAAGCTTAAGTTGTTACTCTATATTTAAAGTTCAAGATCCGGCATCACACATTATCTCTCTACCGTCCTCAGATTAATAAAAGGTTAAAGCAACTAGTAAAAAATCTCAAAACAATCATCAGGGAAATGTGTCAATCACATCAGGATTAGTTAGAAAAGTTACCATTCACACTAGGGGCACATCTTACTTCAATGCTATCTTATATTGGAGCTATTCCCTACTCCTTAGTGTATGGCATGGAAGCAGTTTTGCCAGTTGAAATGGAAATTTCGTCTCTCAGGGTCTTGTTGGAAAATCATTTGTTAGAAACAGATTGGGTTCGTCAGCAGTATGAAGAATTAAACTTGATAGAAGAAAACGAGTTAAAGCCCCGTACCATGTGCAAACTTATCTAAGAAGAGTCACCCGTGCATTGGACAAAAAGGTCAAAGCTCATCATTTACAAGTCAAGGATTTAACTATCAGACTTCAAAGAAAATTGAACACTCCTCCTCGACTATAGGAGAAAGTCTGAATCCAATTGGAGAAATTCATTCGTTAAGGAAATATTACCAGGAAAGGCTGTCAAACTTCAAGATCATGATGGAATTGAATTACCATAACCAACCAACCTTGACTAAATCAAACGGTACTACATTTAAGGAGGCCATCTTTGGCCGAATCAATCCTCATATTACCCAGTTACCCAGTTCAATATATCCTTTCTCAACCCTTTTGTAGTATTTTCAAAAAAAAATTATGCATTTTTCTTTCTCAGCCCGTTCACCTAACCTAGGGGAGGGAAAAATTCGAACTACGTCTTGGTCTGATCCTAAAATTCTGGGGTACGTAGGCAACCTGAGAAGTTACTTCAGGCCCGACCACATCAAAATAAAAAAAATATATTTCCCACACAATATAAAATAAAATCAAGAAAAAAATTCAAAAGAAAAGAAATATCATTCAAAGTGGGAAAGAAAATTCAAAAAAAAATAAATAATTTAAAAGGAAATGTCACACAAGGGGCATTTGGGTTTTTGAGCCTCAAAATCCCTTTCTTTTTATACCCAGTCCCAAGCCTACCTATAAAAGTCCTCCTAAGTACCGTGCGAGAAGTCAAGGAAGATAGCAAAGCATGATCAGATAGCAACTCCAGAATACAGAGGAGAAAAAGAAGATAAAAAAATGATGAAGCCTGCTAAGTTGAAAACCCGAAAAGGGCGACTTAGGCAAAAATTAAGGCAAGCTCGCAAGGTTGAAAATCTGAAAGGACAACTTTGGCAACAATCAAAGCAAAGAAAAAAAGAGAAGAGCTCACTAGATCGAAAACCTAAAAAGGCGATCTAGGCAAAAGCTAGAGTAAGCTCGCTAGATCGAAAACCTGAAAAGGCGATCTAGGCAAAAGCTAGAGCAAGCTCGCTAAATTGAAAATCTGAAAAGGCGATCTAGGCAAAAAATTAAAGCAATAAAGAAAAAACAGAAGAAAATCCCAATCTGAAAAGGCGATCTAGGCAAAAGTTAGAGCAACAAAGAAAAATAGAAAAAGATCCCAAGCTGAGAGCGGTCCGAGCTGAAACATTAGAAGTCCGAATAACCAAGTTCAATACTTAGCTTAAGCCAGGCATAGACTCAGAAGCCACAAGTATCTTGTCTATGATCGATCTGAAAATGTTTACTTCCCCAAGTGAACCAAGGGAGATAAAGGTGAATTCTATGATGAGTCTCGAAAAGAAATAATTTTGTACTCTTGAGCCTGACTCAAAACCTTCAATAAAATTAATCAAAATTTAAAAAGTTGAGTCTTTATTGCGCTTGTGGTAATCCATTATTTCAAACCTTCATACAAGGGGCATTCTTTCTTTTTTTTTAATGTAACTTTTCCCCCTTATACTAGGGGCATTTTTTTTATGATGTGTTCAATTATTTTCAAGGCCATGGTCATTGTCAAACTAGAGGCATTTTGCTTTTGAGCAGTGTTAATCCTAAGAGATAATGACAACCCCAAATTTAAGGTAACCCTCTTGATAACAGTTTTTCAAAAAACTCTTGAGGTTCGAAAGAAATAAAAATTCAAGTTTTAAAATTTTTTGATAAATCCTTGAGGTTCAAACAAAAGCATTTCGGATCTCACATAGGAGATATAACATTCTTTCAGTCTCCAGATTCTTTTCCAGATTCAATCATTCTTGGAATCAATCATTTCTCCTCAGATTCATTATCTTCCAGATTTATTCGTTCTCCGGTTTGTTCTAATCGGTTTTCTCCAAATTCGTTCATTCTTTCCCAAAATTCATTCATCCCTCTACCAGTTTTGCTCAGTTTCCGCCAAGGGTTATCTTGGATTTTGCTCAGTTGCCGCCAAGGGTTATCTTGGATTTTGCTCAGTTGCCGCCAAGGGTTAACTTGGATTTTGCTCAGTTTCCGCCAAGGGTTATCTTGGATTTTGCTCAGATGCCGCCAAGGGTTTTCTTGGAATTATGCTCAGATGCCGCCGAGGGTTTTCTCGGAATTATGCTCAGATGCCGCCGAGGGTTTTCTCGGAACTATGCTCAGATGCCGCCGAGGGTTTCCTTGGAATTATGCTCAGATGCCGCCAAGGGTTTTCTCGGAACTATGCTCAGATGCCGCCAAGGGTTTTCTTGGAATTATGCTCAGATACCGCCGAGGGTTTTCTCGGAACTATGCTCAGATACCGCCGAGGGTTTTCTCGGAACTATGCTCAGTTACCGCCGAGGGTTTTCTCGGAACTATGCTCAGTTACCGTCGAGGGTTTTCTCGGAACTATGCTCAGATACCGCCGAGGGTTTTCTCGGAACTATGCTCAGTTACCGCCGAGGGTTTTCTCGGAACTATGCTCAGATACCGCCGAGGGTTTCTCGAAACTATGCTCAGTTACCGCCAAGGGTTTTCTTGGAACTATGCTCAGATGCCGCCGAGGGTTTTCTCGGAATTATGCTCAGTTTATGTTCAGTTTATATTCAAATTATGCTCAGTTTATACTCAGACTATGCTCAATTTATGCTCAGGTTTTACTCAGTTTCACACAGTGCACACACTTGCACATTTGCACTTTTTAGTCAGGGAGAATTTTCTAAAATTCAAAGATCTGACACTTTCAGTGAAAGCTCTCGCTCAAGGACCTGACAACGTTTTAATTCGGGGAGAGCTTTACCCTCAAGGATCCAAACACCTTGACGAATTGCTAAATCAGGCTGCAAAATGAACTGTCACTAGCTTTGGCATTCAGATATCGCACTATCTACCAAAATAGATTTGCTATCTAGTTTGCTTCAACCCTCTGCCAAAGAGGGGCATCTGTAGACACCCCATTTTTGCATCCGCCTGATTAATAACTCGTCAACCCGATTACAATGATTCCCAATGATAAATGTGTATTCTGTTGCTTTATTTTGTTACCAGATGTGTTTCAGAAATCCGGATGAGGTATCTCGAACTGACAAAACCTTAGAAACTACGCTACGCTAGGAAAATACGACCCTAGAAACATAGAAATCATTATCTTGCAAATCAGAAAGAAACTTCACGATAAAAATTACTAAAAATTATCAAATTACCAAAATATCCCTAACCTCAAAATAACCTTAGAGCCTACGTTACGCTTAGGAAAACTCTCTCGAACACATAAAATAACAAATCGGAACCAAATAAATCATTTCACCAATTTTAACAGAATTTGACAAAATTACGAAAATGCCCCTCATAAAGGTCACAACCATTTTACACAAAAAAATTTTCATAAATGACACAAACTAACATTCTCATTGAATTCCTTATGAAAAACCGATTCTAAAACATCCTAGAACATTAAAAACCGACTTAAAACGTGAAAAGTCCTCTCCGGGGGCAAAACGGTAATTTCACAATTTTCATAATTAAAAATTCGAAATTAATAAATAAAATATTAAATAATTAAATTTAAACATTAATGAAATTAATTTAAAATTTTGAACCTAAAAAATCGATTAATCGAACTCTCAGGCAAAATTGTTGAGGGTTCGTGGGATATTTCTTTAAGGACCCCTCCATTTGGGGGTCCAAAGAATTAAAGATATTTTAGAGGGGGGTTCTCCAAAAATTAAAAGTAAATCAAGCAAGACTAAGGTCAATGTATTAAAGTCAATCAAGTGAGACTGAAGTCAAAATTAAAGTCAATTAAGCAAGACTAAAGTCAAGATATTAAAAGTCAATCAATTAAGACTGAAGTCAAAACATTAAAAGTCAATCAAATAAGACCAAAAGTCATAATAGAGATCTAATTAAATAATAACTCTATCTAATAGAGTTCTAACTTAAAAACAATTCTGCTTAAAACAATTTGAATTAAAACACAATTCTACCTAAAACAATTCTAATTAAAACACAATTCTACCTAAAACAAGTAAAATTAAAACACAACTCTAATTAAAAGATCTCTAATTAAACACTAACTCTATCCAAATCAACCCCTAAAAACATCTATAAATAGAGGTGCTCACACCCTATTTTCGTATCAAATAATAAACCCTAAGATAAGTAGGTCTAGAAGCCCCCATAGCCCCCTATAAACCCTAGTTTTGGAGCCCCAACTCCTTACCTAACATCCCCCCTTCAATTTTAGTCTAGAAAACGCCTAAAAGCCCTCCAAAAACACCCTCAAATCCGCAACAAACTTGAAGAGTTCAGATCCAAAAGCAAAGAGATACCTCGGTCTAGGAGATCCGAAGTCAAATCCGGAGACAGAACGAAGCAAGGGAGCACGGTACAAGGAGCTCTTTTTGTCAGATCTGAGGGAACAAAGTCCTTTCTATCGGAAAGGTAAATTTTTATTTTTATTTATTTTTATCTAGGTTTTAGCAATGTAATTTACTTGGGAATTTAGTAGAGACCGGCTTTGGCCGGGCGGGGTTGGTGCCTAACACCTTCCAATCCCGTAACATGATCCTCGAATTCAGTTTTTTTTTTTGTTTTAGATTAGTTTTTATCCGTTTAGAGTCATTGATCGGTTCCTAGACCGTAATAACTAGGTGGCGACTCCCAAACCTCAAGGGTCAAAAGCTGATCCGCGCACCCCGCGGATCGAGAGGGCGCTTTCAATACTCACATTGACTGAAGCCCTCAAACCCAACTCCGTGGAAGTCTCACGTAGGATCATCTATTACTTTGTCACGCACATTTATGCTTTTGTAACGCGTTACCCCGTGTAATCAATACTATATCAACAAAATTACCTCTGGGATTTACCTCGTGTTGTCTCGTTTACTTGTTTGCTAGCTACGTCTTGTGGTGTACGATCATTTTTACAGGCTTACAAGTGGATTCGACCCCCTTGCGCCGTACGACCTCGTTTTGAAAGAATACGACCATGACAGTTGGTATCAGAGCTACAATTGTTTGAGCACAGTTGGTATTTCAACCATGTTGGTTCAAGTTCAAGTTTGTTTTATCCCTAAGCTCGTTTGTTTTATCCCTAAGCTCTTCTCCGAGTTTCTATTAGTTTACGTGAACAATGGCAAGAGGAGCTGGAAGTACCGCGGACCAACCCGCTCCAAACACACTACTACCACGTACAAATAAGGAATGCATTGAGGTATTAGAAGAGAAGGTAGCCATGTTATCCGGTCTCATTGATGGTATTGTACAATTAGATGGTCGTCAGAACACACTAGAGAAGAATCCGTGACCTTCAGAGCTAAAGTAACTGACCTCGAGGAAGATACCTGAGGAACCCTAACATCCTTACAAGAACAGATTACGAAGCTCACTATGAAGGTAGGTCTCATAGTCCGAGCCATCTCTAATGATCGACCTACCAGTAGTAATGCTTCTCCCTCGTGCTTGCGAGTCCCCGAGCCATGCACCTTTGATGGTGTTTACGATGCGAAAGAGCTCAATAATTTCCTATTCGACATGGAGCAGTACTTCCGTGCAACTCGTCCAGATTCAGAAGAGGTAAAAGTAACAATTGCTTCTATGTATCTTGCAGGTGATGTCAAACTATGATGACAAACAAAATACACCGAGATGGAATGTGACCAATGTTCCATCAATACATGGGAAGACCTCAAAAAAGAGTTGAAGCACCAGTTTCTCCTAGAGAACGTAGAGTTCATTACCCGTAGAAAGTTGAGGCAACTCCAACATACAGGTACAGTTCATGAATACGTCAAGCAGTTTTTCACCTTGATGCTTGATATCCATGACATGTCAGAAAAATACAAGTTGTTCTCATTCCAAGAAGGGCTCAAGCCTTGGGTTCAAACAGAGCTCCAATGGCAACGTATGTAAGATCTTGTGTCTGCAATTGCAACAGCCGAGCGGTTGACTGATTATACTCCCGCAGAAGGGAGCCAACAGAGTATATACCCTCAGTCGAAAGGTTACTCGCAGCAACATGAGCACATAAAGAAGTTCTCGAATGGTAAGAATGGAGGGCACAGACAAGGTTCTAGTCTAAGATCCTCACATAATTCTTTTCCTTCACAGAGCAGACGTACCTCGCTAGTCAAGCGTCATCACAAGCATGTATGCATTTTGTGTGGTGGGCCTCACAAGCATTTAAGTGTCCACAGCGAGCCAAACTAACTGCACTATTAGCATCCCAGAGTGACTAGTCACGAGAGTACGAGTGGGCGAGATGATGAAAATTCTCCTCACATGGGGGCCTTGTATCTATTGAATGCAATGAAGCAGACATCTGAGACTCAAAATAACCGTCAACGGAAGGGTCTTATGTATGTCGATATTGAAATTGGTGACAAGACCACCCAGGCAATGGTTTATACAGGAGCTACTCATAGCTTCATTACTCCTGCAGAGGTGAAACGTCTCAATATCCGGCTTGATAAGGGTTCAAGCCGCATGAAAGCTGTAAACTCCCAAGCTACTCCTATCCAAGGTTCGGCCAAGTCAGTGTCCATCAAGATAGTTACATGAAAGGGTAAGCTTGATTTGCTCGTAATTCTGCTCGATGAGTTCAGAGTTGTTATTGGGATGGATTTTATACTACAAAATAAGGTTGTACCAATGTCATTCGCAAATACTTTGGGCATGCTAGGTGAATGTCCAAGCTTCATTCTCGTCTCCACAGGCAAGGAAGAGGAAAAGTTGATTTCAGCCATTCAGTTGAAGAAAGGTGAGCAACCATACATTGCTACCTTGAGAGTTGAATTCGAAGAATAGAACCATAGTTCAACTCCTACACTACTTACACAGGTTTTAGCAGAAGTTGATGACGTGATAGCGAATGAGCTTCCGAAGATACTATAGCCACGTAGGTTGATAGATCATCAGAATGAATTGCTACCTGTTGTCACAACTCTTACAGAGAGGCCTTTCATGATGAATCCTCTAAGACTAGCTGAGTTAAGCAAGTAACAGTATGAATATTTGCGATGTTGTATCGATTATCGAACATCGAAGAAGATCACCATCAAGAACAGGTATCTATCCATCCGGTTGTCAACTTGTTTGATAAACTTGGGGCAGCCAAGTACTCTTCAAGATTGGGTTTGAGATCAAGTTACTGTTAGATTTAAGTTGCAGATGAAATCCCTCAGTTACTTCGTCAAAGTGTCAACAAGAATTGGGATGTACCCAGAGTATTGTTAGCGTCAGAGATTCAAGAGTCACAAGGAAGTTATGGAACAGATCGTCCAGATTACTTGGATTCCAGCTTGACTTTTCAACTACTGGACATCATCAATCAAATTGGCCAATAGAAAGATTCAGTTATGCGTTGGAGTATTTTAAGCATCTTGCCAATGCCAATCATGAGAATTGGGTGAATTTGTTCAATTCCAACTTTCAAAAAAACTCTTCCTCCAACAAGAATGTTTTTGAACTTATCACAAGCTAACAGGATTTAACTTCTCACACTATTGTTTCAGGCTACAGGAGACACAGTCCAAAAACGTACAGGTTTGCTAAACTCTGGTTACTGTACAGGTTGCGCAGCATTCACTCTGTCATCCATGCAAGAAGTCTCAAGTCGTACCATGTAGATCCAAGAGATCTCGCGTGCAGCATTCCAACATGTACATCTTCTCATTCAACTATTCAGCCAGAGTGTGTTGTCGACAAAGTCATCTAAAACATCAATTCAACAACAGTTCCATCGAGCAACAATAATAGCAGCACGTGGAGTACTTCGTTACACAGAACAGGCCAGAATTTGAAGCTACATAAGAGAATACAGAGAATCTACAACCTTTCAAGCAGAAGATTGAAGAGTTTGCCAAGTCAATGCGATGAGCACGTTTGCAGAATAGGTGGGGGAGTCTGTGACGACCATAACTTTTGTCACCTAGAGTTAGGTATAAGCTCGCCCCGAAGCTACCCAGGAACACCCATATAACAGTATATAAGGCTCAATATGAAGCCATGTCAGCCCCCGTGCCAGGGCATATCTGTTAGCTTAGAGTCACATGTCAGCCCCGTGCCAGGGCATATCTGTTAGCTTAATGGTATTTCTATAATAAGGGAGTATGACCAGCCTCTACTTTTGATGTTTCCTTCTGGAAACCTAAGAAAGAAAAAGTATACACCTTGTAGGAAGGGTGTCTAGTGCTTCCTAATCCCCGACCTACACCCACGTTGACTGAAGCCCTCAAGCCTAGCTCTGTAGAAGTCTCACGTGTCATAGGATCATCTATTGCTTTGTAACGTACCTTTATGCTTTTGTAACGCATTACCCCATGTAATCAACATTATATCAACAAAGTTGCTTCTGGGCTTTACCTCATATTGTCTCGTTTACTTGTTTGCTAGTTACGTATTGTGGTGTACAATCATTTTTATAGGTTTGCAAATGAATTTGACCCCCTTGCGCCACACAACCTCGCTTCAAAAGAATATGGCTGTGACACACCGTCACTTACAGTAAGCCAATCTAACGGTGCTACAGCCAAAAAAATGGTTTTGCCACCGTTAGAACTGATTTTGATGATTCGATTTTCACATATTTTCAAGATTCCATTTTGACTAACTTGGCTATAGTTTTTAATTAAATTATCAAAAATGAATTTTAAAGTTTGAAAATAATTAGTATTAAAAGAATTTATGTTGTTTGATGAATTTCATAAAAATAAAATTGTATTCAAAGAACCGAGAAGTGAAAACACCATAAAAGGGGAAAATGAATGAAACGGTAAAATATCAAAATCACACACAATGAATAATGTCGGTATTTTATAGTGTTGTGCTATGTGTGGGTTGACGAACAAATATCTAGGGTAATTTATTTTTGGGTGCATGTTTATTTACTTTCTCTGAATGCAAAGTGATGGTTTAATTTCTGTAATGTTATTTAATTTAGGTCGGGGGGCCACAATTGCATGGTAGGAAACTGCATATTTATTCTCAGCTCTGCAATGTTGATTTTTCATTTATTTTTAAAGAAATATATATATATATAGCTATTTTGTAAACTGTTAAAGATCTTCTGAATACCTGAAGAAATAGTCCATCATACCATTTGGAGTGACATGCTATCTTGGGATGTACAATAGGGACAACCAAGCACATACGTGATATGGGACGTGTATGAGAGTGGAGTCACAACTGGAATTCAGATTTATTTCTTTATGTATTTACCAATGAACTAGCAATATAAAGGTAGTCGTACAAGAATGGGGATGTATAATGGGAATGACATGCACGCTTGATAGGCATAGACGAAGATGATTGATCAGTGATCACTAACAATTTATAGTAGTCGAACATTTTTACATATCGAAAAGAGACCCATTGCTTATGGTCACATCAAACGACTAGCCTGAGCCGAATAAATGGTCACCTAAGCGTGGTAAGTTGTAGCGACCAGTCACAAAATCAAAAACTAAAAACCAATAAAGTATTCCAACAACATGTCCCGACTAAGAACGATACAGCCATAAAATCCCAACTCTTTAATTTAATTACTCCACCATTGTGTACTATATATCTATTGCTTTTATTTTGAATTATAAAATGAGAAGCATGTTTACTGTTTCAATGTTACCAAACATAATTATATAAAAAAGAAAATGTTATATTATAAGTACTACTACTCCTTGTTATATGAATTTTAATTGTTTAATTCCTCATCCCTGGTTACATGTACCAGTTAATCATAATTTGTCTTGTAAAACTATACATGCATTGAAATGATTGAAAATGCTTACTCGTTCATGCTAGGAGAGGTTATTAGTGGGAATTGTTTGGTTACCCACTAGGTAACCATTATTACTCACTCTTTCTTTTTTGATTTTTTAGTTTCAGAGCTTGTTGTTATTGAAACGGGCGTGAAGCCGACGAGTGAGGAGAATCAGGTTGGTCATATAAACGACAAGAGTCCAATACCTAGTGAGCACTTGGGCTATACCTAGCTGTGTCAGTCCGTATAGGTTATATATATATATATAAATATATATATATATATATATATATATATATATATATATATATATATATATTTTGGGTCAAGAGTTAGGATTTTGTTAGCAAGAAGGCATTTTTGTAATCTTATATATTTTCACTCCTTTCGTACTTTGATCTATCCTTACGTTATTCGATGTTTATAGTCTTCCACTACTTGTACATTTTTGGCATATATGTATATAGGATTTGTGGGTTATGGTTTATCATGTTGTCGTGTGCTTTGAAATGCTAATAAAAATAGAGAAAATCATACGGAAGTCTCGAGGCGCCACCTAGTACTTTGAGATCTAGCATAGGATTTCGTGTTAGTGTTCGTAGGGCACCTCATCATGCTTGCTTTATTCATTGATGAGTGGATGGTTGTTGTACCATTATCTTGGTTTATGTAAATAATATTATTATGACTGGTGATGATGCACAGTGGATTGACAGAGTTAAGATATTATTGGGTTATGTTTTTGAGGTTAAGGACTTAGGTCAATTCAAGTATTTCTTGGGGATAGAAGTAGCCCGCTCTTGCCGTGGGATTTCACTATCTCAATGTAAATACATGTTGGATCTTTTTCAAAACACTAGTATGCTTGGTTGTCGTCCTACTTTGTTCCCTATAGATTAGATTCATTGTCTTCAGGCTAACTCTAGTGATCTCTAATTAGATTCTTCTTCTTGTCAGAAATTTATAAGTCGTCTGATTTATTTGACTAATACTAAACCAGATTTGTCCTTTGTGGTTAGTGCAGTCAATCAGTTCATGCATACTCCGCGTACTTCTCATCTTAATGTTGTTTATCATTTTCTTCACTACTTGAAGTCGCCTCTTATTCTTAGATTTTTTTACTTTTTCACTGTTCAACCACGTTTTCTTATTTTACAAATGTTGATTATGGTTGACCTCTTATAAATAATAGATCTACCTCTGATTTATGTACTTTTTATGATAATAATCTTATCTCGTGAAAAAAATAAGAAGTAGAATGTGGTTTTCTGTTCTTCTGTTAAAACTGAATATCATGCATGTGT
>NW_028237567.1:0-16748 GCF_017979445.1 Akebia trifoliata
AATAATTATTATGCATTTGATGTTGAAAAATTTACACGTGTCTTATTATATATTGGATAGTAAGAGGGGTAGATATTTCATCTTCATTTTGTTCACTGCCTACCCGATGTGTCAATGTTGATTTTCAGTGGCAAAAGTATGACATGCCATGAAAAATTATTTACAAAAATAAGTGAATTGTTGATTTTCAGTTGCAAAAGTATGACATGCCATGCAAAATTAGTTACAAAAATAATGTGTTCTCCACGAAGTACGAACTCAAAGATGGTTTTAGTTATTATAAAAAATTAATTGTGTTTTCCATCAACTTATGTGGGGGTGCCCATAGGCTATTTGAGAATTTCTAAGAACTTGTGGGACAATCTGGGTCCAACTCGTTAGTAGGGAAAGTTGGTCTATATTTAAATATTGAATAATTCTAAACCTTCAGTCTCATAACTCTCCTTCTATGCTTTGTAGCAGTTTATAAATATTGAGGGAAATAATTACAACATTTCTTGTTTATGGTTTTTCAATATTTTTGCGAAAAAATTTGTCAACTGCAAAATTTTATTGTCAAATTTGAAAACGAGAGAATGAGTTCCTTTCTTTTTATTTTATTTGGATTAACTTCAAGATAAGTTACTTAAAGATGAGTATAACATAAAATTAATGGTACATTAGTTTAGAGTCTTTAAAAATATAATCTTTCAAACCAGGTTAGAATCCTTGTACAATTTAAAACCGTGTAAGAGAATATGCCACATGAATATTATTATATATGGGTCCCGTTCAGTAACAAACATTTTTCAAAACATGATTTTTGGTGAGGATGATCTCTACGGTGTAGAGATCATCCTCACCAAAAATCAGCCCATTCCAAAACTTCTAGCCGCAGTTTACAAGTTGAAAAATCGTGGACCGTCCATTTTTTGTAAACCATTTTTGATGGGGTTAGAAGTTTTGGAATGGACTGATTTTTGGTGATGATGATCTACTCACCGTAGAAATCATCCTCACCAAAAATCAGCCCATTTCAAAACCTCTAACCCCTGTTTTGAAAAAACATTTTCCGAAAATGTTTGTCAAAAGGTTTGTTGCTGAACATTTCCCTATATATATGTCTGTAATCCCCAAAGGTATATGCAAATAATGTTTCCCATTCCAAAAGATACCCAAAAATACTGTCATATATGGAATAAAGTTACATATTTCTTTTCTTCATTAAAGGCAGTAATCATTCTAAAGTACCATTTAATAAATATTATCAAAAGCACTAAAGACCTCTCTCCCATGGTCTCAAGCATACAAAGGAAATGCAGTATAAGCACATTGTAGCAAATATAAACAAGTATATGTGCATGAATCCACTCATGTTTGATCCCACGTAGAAGTATAAACAATAGTTATATATGAAAATTGAAGTTGAGCATCCACATAGTACAAATCTGCATCAGACAATTAAAGAAGATGAGTCAGTTCACTTATAAAAATAACTTTATTAATTAATAAGATGAGTGAGTTCTAACAATTGCCAACTAATACTATTTCATGTACTTATCAAGTCATGTATTTTTGTCAATGTACGAAGGAGACTTTCGACATTATATTTACCAAAACATGCACAACTTTTCGTTTATTTACCAAAACGGTACACTGTAGCAATTAATTCTGAAAACGGTAAATTTACAGTTTTCGAAATTAATTTTTTTTTACCAAAACGGTAAAAACAGTAAAATGTATTTTTTTATACCGAAAATGCCCTTTTTTATTTTTGAATGAAATTACAAAAATAAAATTGATTTCGGTAAAAAAAATTATAAATAAATATGATTGTTGGATTACCGAAAGAGAGTGAATCTTTTAGTTGGATTTTCATTTTTTTAGGTTAAAAATTGTAAAATATATGTAAAACAAAAAAAAAAGGGTATTTTCAGTATAAAATTCTTTTTTTACTGTTTTTACCGTTTTGGTAAAAAATATTAATTTTGAAAACGGTAAATTTACCGTTTTCGGAATTAATTGCTACAGTGTACCGTTTTCCGAATTAATTTCGAAAACTTTACCGTTTTGGTAAATTATTCTATAATAAATTTATAATTATAATTTTTGAATTTTTATAATTTATAATCCTATAAAAAATTTCAACAGCATCTCCTCTTAAATATTGACATTTAATTTCCTGATAAACATAATACCGTATAATCAAACCTAAAATGGTATATACATAACACATCCATATAAGAAACATTTAACCGATCAAAAGCATTATAGTCAAACATACAAAAGAAATGTAGTATAAGCACATTGTAATAAATATAAACAAGTATATATGTGCATGAATCCACTCATGTTTGATCCTACGTAGAGTATAAACAATAGTTATATACGAAAATTGAAGTTGAGTATCCACATAGTACAAATCTGTATAATCAAAACCCAGAATGGTATATACATAACACATCCATATAGCAAATAGAACAATTATATGTGCATGAATCCAGTCATGTTTGATCCCACGTAGAAGTATAAACAATAGTTATAAATGAAATTGAAGTTGAGCATCCACATAGTATAAATTTGCATCAAATAATAAAGAAGATGAGTCAGTCCACTTATAAAAATAACTTTATTAATTAATAAGATGAGTGAGTTCTAACCTTGTCAAATAACACTATTTCATGTACTTATCAAGTCATGTATTTTTGTCAATGTACGAGGAGACTTCGACATTAGATCATATGTTATATATATATATAATAAATTTATAATTATAATTTTGAATTTTTATAATCTATAATCCTATAAAAATTTCAGCAGCATCTCCTCTCTAAATATTGACATATTTAATTTTCCTGATAAACATAATACCTGTATAATCAAACCCAGAATGGTATATATACATAACACACATCCATATAAGAAAAACATTTAACCGATCAGAAGCATTATAGTCAAGCATACAAAAGAAATGTAGTATAAGCACATTGTAGTAAATATAAACAAGTATATGTGTATGAATCCACTCATGTTTGATCCCACATAGAAGTATAAACAATAGTTATATATGAAAATTAAAGTTGAGCATCCACATAGTACAAATTTGCATCAAACAATTAAAGAAGATGAGTCAGTCCACTTATAAAAATAACTTTATTAATTAATAAGATCAGTTCACTTATAAAAATAACTTTATTAATCAATAAGATGAGTGAGTTCTAACAATTGGCAAATAACACTATTTTATGTTATTATGAAGTCATGTATTTTAGTCAATGTATGAAGGAGACCTTCGACATTAGATCATATTATGAAGTCATGTATTTTAGTCAATTTATTAATTTTAAAAAGTTTATAAGTCGTCTTTTGACATTAGATCTAAGTATTATAGACAATGTCAGAATGCACCTTCTGACATTAGATCAGAAGTATTATAACCAATGTCAGAAGGCACCTTCTGACATTAGATCAGAAGTATTATAGACAATGTCAGAAGACACCTTCTGACATTAAATCAGAAATATTATAGACAATGTCAAATGGTGCCTCTTGACATTAGATCAGAAATAAATTCTTCAATGTCAGAAGGCACCTTCTGACATTAGATCAGAAGTAAATTCTTCAATGTCAAAAGGCACCTTCTGCCATTAGATCAGAAGTATTATAGACAATGTCAGAAGGCACCTTCTAACATTAGATCAGAAGTATTATAGACAATGTCAAATGGTGCCTCTTGACATTAGATCAGAAGTAAGTTCTTCAATGTCAGAAGGCACCTTCTGACATTAGATCAGAAGTAAATTCTTCAATGTCAGAAGCATGATTTTCAACATTGGATCCAAAATTCACTTTGTATAGTAATAATACCTATGTCTATGAGTGAAACAAATTATCTTTATTTCATTTGAATGGAGTGCCTCTAATGTCACATGAGAACTCAGAATTTGTCAAATGACTAAATCTCCTTTTCAATGGTTAAAACATGCACAAATGACTAAAATTAGAGCAACTAGACATTTTGTAAGAAAATAAGGTAATAGCTAAGATACAATTTAGGAGATAGCAAGTATTAAGAAATGGGTATTCTTCAACTTTTCTTCTCCTCTACTAAAAATCCAAAAGTAATCTTCAATAAATTATAACAAAACACAGATCTGAACACAACCCAAATCCCAAAATTCTCACAAACCCACAGAAGAAAAAATCAGAAATCTAAGTTGCCAACAAAGTCATTGTTACTACCACCCAATGAGTGATTGAGTATATGAGTCTAAGAAAAATCATTCTTTTAATCTTCTCCACTAACATTGGTGAAAGAAAAACAATAGAGTCACGGTGCAATGTCAGAACAATACCTTAGTATTTTGTGTTTTGTCTACTAGTTATACGCATCTCAAACATCTGAATCTACACACAATATGGCAAGAATATTATAATTAAAAGACGATAGTTATATTGCTTTAATATATGAAGCAATGAGTATTTGAATGATTCCACCTATCATAATTCAATAAGGCATAGTAAATTGGATTTTATATTTATTTACCTGACGACAACTCAATTACTTCTTTATTGTCGTTTTGTCGATTTCTTTTAACTCTGCCCAACGTTGCAGTCCGAGTTCGAAATGACACATTTTGTCGTTGGGATGTTTTCTTTCGTATTGACGTGTCGTTCTCTGAGGTACTCCCGGGTCGTCGTGATGCCCAAACTTTTTGGATTTTTCGTTTCACTTTCCATATCACAAGGACCACATAAGAAAAGTTATACATTTATAAAATACTTTTAAATCATATTGCGAATATTAAACAATCAAAGCGACTCACCTTCAATTTTTCTTTGTCTAATATTGACATCACGAACGCCCTCATCCTCTTCCACATTACCTGTAAGTATTAAAAGGTTTAATTTAGTACCAATGTATACATATCATAATTGAAACTCGTCATTTATCTTCACATTTGGTACACAAAACAAAATACAACTTAGTTCTATCACTACGATTCACATGTACACCTTATTACAATAAAATTGTACACCCCATTTCTCATAAAGGATCCATTGTAAATTGTAGCACCCCGCTAAACGCTAACACAAATCTCAATACCGCCTCGAGGCACTAGGTGGCGCCTCGAAATTTCGGCATGGTCTCCTCTGTTTATGTTAGCGTTTCACGGAACTCAAACCTGATAAACAATACCAAACAATCCTGTATATAGCAACGAATCCACAATGACTAAAGAACGAAAGACAATAGATCTTATACACAACAAAATAGGCAAGATCAGAGTTGCGCAAAAAGGTATAAAGTTATACAGGATTACAAAGTCTATCCTCACTCTAACATAACTCTATCACTCGGCCCCAAAAACATAGACCTCTCCTCGAACGAAAAGACTCCTCGTAGAAGTAGTCATGACGCTCACCGGGTAAGGGACACTGGTCGTCGATCTGACCAACCAGATGCTCCTCGGTGGATGGCTCAACACTCGCCTCCCCAAGCACAGGCTCTGCAACTAAAAAAAAATGGAAGGAAAGGGTGAGTAACAATGGTTACCCAGTAGGTCCACAAACAATTCCTACTAATAACCTCCCCTAACGTGATCGAATAATCATACTTCATTATTTCTAAACATGCAAGTTTTACAATTGAAACTACGATTAACTGGTACATATAGCCAGGGATGAGCAACTAAACAATTTAAAAGTAACACATAACATCAACCATCCATACGCATTATACGTTTTCCATTTATGCAAATACAGTTGGCAACATTGAAATAGTAGACATGATTTTCAGTTTAAAATCCGAAACATAACACAGATACATAATACAAGTGGTGGAGTAATGGAATTTGAGCGTTGGGATTCACGACTGGATCGCTCCCAGTCGAGACATGATGTTACAACATAATTCTGGCTTTTAGTTTCTGATTTTGTGGCCGGTCGCTGCATTTACCACACGGGTGACCATTTATCCGGCTCAGGCTGGCCGTTTGACGTGACCGTAAGCAATGGGTCTCTTTTCGATGTGTCAGAACGTTCGACTACTACTAGATTGTTAGTGATCACTAACCAATCATCTTCGTCTATGCCTATCAGGCGTGCATGTGATTCCCAAATGACACTCCACTCGTATACGACCACCTTTACAATACACGTTCACTGGTAAAGATAAGTAAGGAATGAACCCGGATTCCAGTTGTGACTCCACTCTCATACGCGTCCCATACCACGTATGAGTTTGGTGGTCCCTACCGTACATCCCAGGATAGTGTACCCCTCCGGATGATGACACACTATCCCTTCAGGCATTCACAAACCCTTTAACAGCTCACAAAATAGTTACGCATATATATAGTTTTTCATTTAAAACAAAAGAGAAATTAACAGAACAGGGTTGAGAATGGATATCCAGTTCCTACCATGCAACTGTGGCCACCCGGCCTAAAATAAACAACAGTACTCAGCGCACGCGCTAACATAATCGGAAATAAACATGCAACCCTTTCATTAATAACCTGGATATCCTTTCACCAACCTACACACAACATACAATGTAAAATGTAGACATCACCCCTCGGGTGTGATTCTGACATTTTACCGTTCATTCCCTTTTCCCATTCTCTCGACATTCTCACTTTTCATCTTTTCACATCGACCATCCATTTTCAATATTTCAAAGTCATTCTTTTGGTCTTTCCATTAAAAACCCTCAAAGTTTATTTAAAAACAAAGTCCCAGCGATGCTCGGGACCAAGGCTGTTAAAAATAGAGAAAGCTGGTGAAAATTTGGCTAAGTATCAGAAACTCAATTTTTCAAAGTTCTCGAAATTGAAAACGGGTTTTTCGAAATGAAAGTCTCGATCATGAGATTCGACACCATATAGTTTTTGTAATCTAATTCAAAGAAACGCGAAAGTTATTTCATTTTGAAAACTTGCCGAAAACGTCGAAAATTACGTTTTGTTCTTTAAACCAAAATTCGGATTTTGATCCTTTGAGATTTGGATCTTAAAACCATTCCCATTGTTCCGAAATGGGGGGTAAAACCACACGGCTGGGTTTTGATGTAGGATGGGGAAAACAAATGAGAATGGGTTAACAAGGAGGGTGAGTTTGTAGCTATCGTCGTAGCCGACAACTTTGTCTTCTTCGTCGAAGTTCAACGGTCATTCGTTCTTAACGGATCTTGAGGAGAAGAGATGAGAACCCTAGGTTTTTTTTTTGAAAAATCTGAGCTTTGGATGCTTTGGAAAGAAAGAAAGTGATTTAAAAGAAAATAAATTTTCTTTTATAACAAGGGCGAGGGCATACTTGTAATTTCCTTATTATTTCTAGTTTCGACCGTAACTTGACTATCCGGACTCGAAAAATGACAAACGAGTATTCCATTTTGAATAATTTTTTGCTACGGATCTAATGGTAATGTCGAATTTTCCTGATTCTCCCTCTAGCGAAAATTTTTACTATATGGGTCCCACTCGACGCGAAATTCGAGGATTTGTTAACTTTTTCACCCGAACTTGAATTCAAACTTGCTTATAGGCTAAAGTATATATTTCGATCGTTTTGAAACTAATGGCGAAGTCGATCTTCAATAAAAATGAACATAGCATAATCCAGGTACTTGACTCTAAGTTTCCTTTCTAAAATATTCTTCAAATAAATACCATCTAATTTCCTCGAGATACGAGTTAAAAATACGGGGTGTTACATAAATACAAGTAGTAAATTCTATGTCCCCAAAAGCATCATTGTCACATGAGACCATATTGTATTTTATACAATGTTAGAAGAATCATTCTTTCTGACATTGTATTCATATAAAAATACAAATTAAGCAAAATAGAACAAATCTAACTAACTCCTCCTAGTTTTCCTACTCGGTTGTGCAGCCCCCTTCCCTTTTCGTGCTCTTTCGTCCATTACAGATTGACCTCCATCCTCGTCTAACGGAGGAGATGGACTCCGTTGTTGTGGATGAATAATTTTGTACACATTCCTCTGGCACATCAACAATGTCTCTGGTTCTTGGTTGGGTCCTAAGGAAATGGATTCTTTCAATAGACCCAATGTTATATTTCGCATCTTGACCTAACCCACATACATATGCACTAATTAATATTGCAAAAATGAGTAAATAATAAGACACAAGTTTGATTCAAATATGCAAAATCTAATCTACTGACTATGAAATTACCAGTTTAGCGATGTCTTCGGGGACAAACGCTCTATCAAATTGAGTTGGTCGTCGTCGTATCACTCCAATTCGATTGTCCGGGTTATGGACGATCGTATGAAATATGTTGGCGAACCATTGATGATAAGCAGATTCAGCATCCCATGGATAAGTGAGTACATTCAAACCCCTTTGCTCGAAGGTAGGTCGTATCGGATTGGGAGGGATGGTTTGGACATAACCAAACTGTCGAAGACACCTTACCGGGTGGTAAGGTTCAACGATGTTGTCCGCCCTCAGACAACCATTGTAGAACGTGACTGGGTTAATTGGATTGTATTGTCTGTCCTCCCTGTATGGGTCCCAGATCACCTGCCAAACATATAAATTAGATTAAAGATAGTTAGAAGCTCATTATATTATAGAAAATTTGATAAAATGCTTACCTCTTCCTTGACCATATCATCTATGGTCTCCCGTAAGCGTTGAAGTTCGTCGGTAGAAATAACATTTATAGAAGTTGGTTTCCATCGCTTGATACGGGGGTCACCAACCTTCCAATCATTATTCAAACCCACTTGAAATTGTGGGAAATGCTCATAAATCCATGTCTGCAAATGAAAATACTGACTTGTTATTATATATACATCAAATTAATAACAAAACAAGATCTAATCTACGCATACCTGCAGCAATGGAAGATATCCCGCTATCTATGTCACATCTTTTCTTGATGCGCACCCTAGTTGTCTATACAAAATTGCAAGTAAAGCTGTCCCCCAAGAGAAATCCTTGACGTTTTGAACGTCCTGTAATAATGTAAGATATTTTGCAAATACCGTCTTCCCAGTTTTATCAGTAAAGATTGTGCATCCCAAAACATATAACAGATATCCTTTAACCACACTATCTAATTCTTGTTGGGTTGCAGTGTAACTGTACCCTTTAAAATTCTGAATTAACCAATTCATAGAAACCGTGTGGCCCCTATTAAGGTGCATTTCAGCCGCCACCTCTTCAAGTTGAAGCTCCAAAGTCTCAACCACTAAATGTCTAGCTGCTTCACCCAATAATGGCCTCAAAAAGATTGACTGACCAGTAATTGGAATACCTAATATCTGGTCTACGTCATCTAGAGTAATAGTCATCTCACCGAATGGGAGATGAAAGGTATTAGTTTCGGGCTGCCATCTCTCAATAAAGGCGGTCAATAGCGTCTTATTCAAAGAATGATATTTGAACCTAGCAAGGTTTAAAAGACCCGAATCTTGAATTTTTTCTTGAAAAGTCGGTGTCTCAATCTTCAAGTCCCAATCATCCAACTTCTTCGAATGATTAAAGATAGTGAGGGCATCGCTTGCCTACAAATGATTACATGACGAACATAAGAAAAACAAATTGCCTGACAACTAGTTATATCAAATAATTGAAATGTTAATGAAGAACTTACTTGCGATTGCCAAATAAAGAACGCTTTGTGCGTCCTAAAAGTTCGTAGTAGTGAAGGATCCACCGGACCTCCAAGAATTGATTCTTCCCGATGTTCTTCGGTACTTGGTCCAGGTACATCGGGGTTTGAATATCTTCTTTCTCGGGTTCTAACCATTTTGAGGACAAAAAAGAGCATAAATAAAATCAGTTTCGTTTATTGCATAAAATCTTCCAATGTTCAGTATGAATGTTGCTCAAGAAGTAAAGTAAGTTTCTCAAGCCCCATACATTAAAGCACTATATAATGCATAACAGAAGCTATATTAAACTCAATAGAACTGAATAGAAGTGCACTAAATAGAAATATTAAAGCACATATGTAGTGGGCTCCCATCCCTTACCGACACTAATAAAGATAACTAAAAAGCCTATAACATGGTCAGTAATCACTAATATCGTACATTAGAGTCTGATCATCAATTTATATAGCATAGAAGTGTAACTATCAACTATAGCAGCAATGTCACTGATCTCTTACATTAGAGCTTGATTATCGATTTGAATATAGCATAGAAGTGTTACTGTCAACTATAGCACCACTGTAACTAATCTATTACATTACAGCTTGATCAACATTTTTAACATAACTTAGAACACCATTGTAGTAAATAAATCACAGAACACTCATTATATTAGCCATAATAATCACAAAACACCATCATAGTTGTAACACCCCAGATTTTCAACTCATATCTCGAGGAAATTAAATGGTGAGATTGGGAGAAAAATGTCGAATGAGAGATTTAGAGTAAAATACTCGAATATTGTTATGATTAATTTTGAGGAAAATCGACTTTGCCATTAGATTCAAAAGGATCTAAATATATACATTAGCCTGTAAGCAAGTTTGAATTCGAGTTCAGAGGAAAAAGTTATAAAATCCTCGAATTTCGGGTTAAGTGGGACCCAAAATAGAAAATTTTCGTTAGAGGGAGAATCAAGAAAATTCGACTACACCATTAGAACCACAACGAAAAATTATTTGAAATGGTATATTCGTTTGTCACTTTCCGAGCCCGAATAGTTAAGTTATGATCGAAACTAGAAATGATGGGGAAATTACAAGTATACCCTCAGCCCTTTTATAAAAGAAAACTCACTTTCTTTTATTTCATTTCACTTCTTCATTCTTCTCCAAAGAACTCAACTCAGCCATTTTCTAGACCTAGGGTTTCAACCCATTCTCACCATGTTCTAGAGCGAACGAGTCCGAGTTGAACCTCGACGAAGAAGGCAAAGTCGTCGGCGTTGTCGAGCTCTACATCCTCACCCCATCCAACCTCCATTTCCTCTTCTTTTCTCTTGGTCTCCCACAAGAATCAGCAAGTGGATTTTTGTATAATCACTTGGAACCTCATCCAAATCATAGGAGAGTCGTTGTTGGTCATTAGGAAGCGGGGAGAACACCTTCAAAGAGAGTTTCACAACCAACCACTCCGTTGGCACCCGAGTTCAACCACTTTCGGAACTTCGAGCCGCCTAACATTGATCCTTAGTGTTGATTCATCACCATTGGCGTCCACAAACAAGTAAGGGACTTCCAATTCTTATTGATAGCTTTAGATTTCGGAAATTTGCATTTAGGGATTTTGTTAAAATGTGTTGCTTGTTTTAAATCATAGAAATCTTTATTTGAATTGAAATTCATGCTAGAAATAAGGATTTGATGTGTTTAATCTATATTTTAAATGTTGAATTCGTGGGTGGATTGAGGGATTTGAAGAATGGAACAAAGATCCAAAGAAGGGATCGAAAAACCCAAAAATCACGAGTGAGGTTCAGGCTGTCGGCGGGAAGGGTCGGTGCCACCGGCACCTGCCGAAGGCATTCTGTCGGTTCCACCGACAGAATGAAGCTTCTGCCACCGAAAATTTTCTTCTGTCGGTGTAGACACCCCATTTTTGCATCCGCCTGATTTGACGATCCGTCACCTGGTTGCTGTGGATTCCTAATGATGAGCATAAAGAACTCGAAAGCTTGAGAGAAGCATCCTTCTAATTCCCTTTTTCTTCTAATTTTATGCCTTTCTTTCTCTTTGCCACGCGACATAGAATTACGCACGCTTAGGATCGCTACACCATACATTCAACTTAGCAAGCACGTACACTTAGGCTCGCTACACATTTGGACAACTTAGAGACCTTGCTACGCTAAGAAAACATGACCTCGAGATTTATAAATAATCACATTGCAATTGAAAGAAACTTCACGCCAAAATTCACCCAAATGGATAAAAATTGAAAAAATGACGAAAATACCCCTCATGAATTTCAGACCTCTGAAAGGTCTCGAAAGTACATCCATTGCACTCAGAATGAGATTTTGAGTCTAACGAGACTCAAATCATTGAAATCAAAGAAATTTATGAAAAATCGCAAAATGACCGTAACGCCCCTCGATGTCCAATTCTTAGAAACCTTGACGCTTAGGAAAACACAATTAAAGGAAAAAAAAAGAAACTTCAATAAAAATCTCGAATAATCAAAATTAAATTAAAATCAATTAAAATTTACAATCAAGTACAAAATTCCAAATTGAAAATAAACATTAAACTAAAATTAGAATTTAATCGACAATTTAAAATTTCAAATCAACTTAAAATTCAAAATTAAATAAAAAATAAAATCAAGTAAAAAGCTAATTAATCAATCCTAATTAAAAGCAAAACCCAACTAAAAACCATCAACAAATCAAAATAAAAATTAATCAACTAATTAAAAAATTAAAAATCGATCAACTAATGAAATCAAAATCAAAATTTTAATTAATCGACTCATTCACAATTAAAATTAAAAATCAAACTCAAAATCACATAACAAATTAAAATTAAAAATCAAACTTAAAATTGAATAAAAAAAATCAGCAATTGATCAACAAAAATCAAATCCCAAAAGAAACTAATTTAAAACTCGATAGACCAATCAAGTAAGAGCTAAATAATAACAATCATACTACGAATAGCGTAGGATGATTATTCTCATTAGCTAAAAAGAAAGAAAGAAAAGAAAAAAAGGAAGTTAAGAAACGTGTGAGAAAGAAAGGAAAATAAGAATATTTTCAAAATAGAAACATTGCTTCTATTTAAGGAGAAAACGTTGGAAAAAGAAAGAGATCTCTCTCTCTCTCACGTGGGCGGTGGGCTGCTCTTCTTCTTCAATGTCTCTTCCTCCATGACCTCTCTCTCTGGTCTCCTTCATTCTCTCTTCAATACCACCACCATTAACCACCCTTCTTGTTCTCATCTCTCCACTACAACACCTCTCTTACAGCAACCCCTTCTTAGCCACTAGGACCAGCCCATTAACAACCTCCATTAACAGCACTCTCAGCCATTAAGACCAGTCCATTGGTAGCCTCCATTAATCTTCAGCCCCAAACGTCCACAGCTCCACCTCCTCTCCCAAGCGTCCACTGCACATCGCCCTCTCCTCATCCTTCTAACTCTCTCGGACAACAGTCATCACCACACCCTCTTCACCCATATACAGCAGCCCCTATTCTCGCTTCTCTCTCAGCCGAACTCTCACAGTCCATTCCTTTTCATCTTCAACCTGCAGCAACATGATCAACCATTGATTATAGCACCCTTGCTCCCCTCTCTTCTCCTCCATTAAACCAGCCCATCTCTTCTTCATAAGTCCCCACCAGGAGTCTCCTCCACTGTTGCTGCTGCACCAACGCCCTCACCATTACAATATCTACGACAGTCACGTTGTTGTCGTTCCCCTCACAGCAATAGCGGCACCAACGCCCTCCTTGTTACAACCCCTATAGTAGCAGTGCTGCTATCCTCATCCGCTGCTATCGAGTTAACTCTGAAGGGATCCACACAGCCGAATTTTCATTGGTGGTAAGTTTGCTTTGTTTAATTTTTTTTATTATTATCATTCTCCTTCGACCGTTATTTCATGTGTGAACTTTCTTCATGAGTGTTAACTTGATCATTTGTGTGAACCAACTCACGGATTTGTACGCATTAGAAGCTTAAAATTGATTTTTTTATATATGCATGGGAGTCGACTCACTGTTTTAGTGGACGTAGGGATTTAAAATTGATTTTATATATGCATGTGAGTTGACTCACTGTTTTTGTGCACATAGGTATTCAAAATTGAATTTTTTAACAGTGATGTGAGTCAACTCACTGAGTTTTGTGCATATAGGAGGTTTTAAAATCAGATTTTTTATTCACTCGCCGCGTGAGTCAATTCACTTACTTGTGTGTGCGAAGGAACTCCAAAATCGTTTTTCTAATAAAATTGGAACTGAGTTGACTCACTATTTTTCCATGTGCCTAAAAGTTTCAAAAATTGAATGTTTTATCAAAGTAATATGGGAGTCGACTCACTGGTTTTTGTATGCATAGGAGTGTCAAAATCGGATCTTTGATAACATTGGTATATGAGTTAACTCACTGACTTGTGTGTATTAGAAGTTTAGGATTGACTTTTGTTTTATTATTTTGCCATGCGAGTAAACTCACTAATTAGTGTGCACATATGAGCTTAAAATCAATTTTCTTTTTAATATGTGCGTGAGTCAACCCACTGATTTGTGTGTATGTTGGGATTTCGAAATCGAGTTTTAGTGAAGTTTCCATGAGAGTCAACCCATTGATTTGCATGAGCATTGGAATTTCAAAATCATTTTTTTTCTAATAAAACGAGTCAAGTTAATTCACTGATTTAAGGTGTACATTGGGTGTTTAAAGCCGGATTTTGTTTATACAAAGGGATTCGAGTTGACTCATTGATCTTGTGGACCATGGCTATGCAAATACGAAAAATTCATATGGCAAAAATAGATTCTTGGAAATTCACAACTTACTAATTTTGGGGATTTATGGATTTTTCTTTGATGTGGTGATTTTCTTAAGATCATGACTTTCTATTTTTGGAAAGTTGATATTTGTAAATTGCTAATTTGGAAAATCTAATCTTGATAATTTTCTAATTTGGAACCCATTTTTTTCAAGTTTCTAATTTTGATCTCTTAATTTAGGAAATTTCTAATTTCTAATTTAGAAATTTCGTGAATTATCAAATTAGAAATTTCATATTCTCGATTTTCCATTTTATAAAGTTTTCACAAATTCCTATTTTAGTTTAATCATAAAATCATTGTATATTTGGATTTGTGATGGAAATGTTGCCACGTGGGCCTTGGAGCATAGATTGGGATCAAGGCTTTTTCAAATATTTCCATTTAGTGCGAAATTCGAGAATTATGTGATATTTGGAGAATATTGGCCTTGAGATTCGTTTAGCACATGCGGTATAATTTGATGATGATGGTGATGATGATTGGACCATAATCTTGACTTTAGTCTCTACTTGTTGATCGTAGAGTAGCTTGGATCGTAGTAGAGACCGATCATCTCGATCGGGCGGGTTCGGTGCCTAACACCTTCCGAAACCCGTAATCTGACCCCTTACCCATTTCTCTGATCCATAGACCGATCTGATCCATTTCGGAGTCATTTATGGTTCCTAGACCTAAACTAGGTGGCGACTCCTTATTCCCTAAAAGTCCCCAATTTACCAATCGGACCCCTATCCCCAATTTGGTGGAAAACGGGTCGAGGCGATTTCAGTCGGCAGGAACCATCGGTCCCACCGACAGAACAAGGTTCTGTTGCCGACAGCACTGTTCTGAGTCAGAACAGACTCTGACTCTTGGCCTGACTTCCTCACACCTTATACACTATTTCTCACCCTTTATTTCATAAAAAACATTTAAGTAAATGTCCTCTTTAATTTTTTCTTTCCATTTACTTTAAGTTCTTTAATGAAATTAAGGTTTTACCCCCCATTTCGGAATAATGGGAATGGTTTTAAGATCCAAATCTCAAAGGATCGAAATCCGAATTTTGGTTTCAAGAACAAAACGTAAATTTCGACGTTTTCGACAAGTTTTCAAAATATAATAATTTTCACATTACTTTGAATTAGATTACAAAAACTATATGGTGTCGAATCTCGTAAGCGAGACTTTCATTTCGAAAAACCCATTTTCAATTTCGAGAACTTTGAAAAATTGAGTTTCCGACACTTAGCCAAACTTTCACCAGCTTTCATTATTTTTAACAGCTTTTGTCCCGTACATGACCTTGTTTGTGAATAAACTTTGAAGGTTTTCAATGGAAAGACCGAAATAATGATCTTGAAAGATTGGAAATGGATGGTTGATTTGAAAAGACGAAAAATGAGAATGTTGAAAGAATGGGAAAGGGATGAAACGGTAAATTGTCAGAATCACACCCGAGGGGTGATGTCTGCCTTTTACATTGTATGTTGTGTGTAGGTTGGTGAAAGGATATCCAGGTTATTAATGAAAGGGTTGCATGTTTATTTCCGATTATGTTAGCGCGTGCGCTGAGTACTGTTATTTATTTTAGGCCGGGTGGCCACGGTTGCATGGTAGGAACTGGATATCCGTTCTCAACCCTGTTATGTTAATTTCTCTTTTATTTTAAATGAAAAATCATATATGTACGTAGCTATTTTGTGAGCTGTTAAAGGGTTTGTGAATGCCTGAAGGGATAGTGTGTCACATCATCCGGAGGGGTACACTATCCTGGGATGTACGGTAGGGACCACCAAACTCATACGTGGTATGGGACGCGTATGAGAGTGGAGTCACAACTGGAATCCGGGTCCATTCCTTTCTTATCTTTACCAGTGAACGTGTATTGTAAAGGTGGTCGTATACGAATGGAGTGTCATTTGGGAATCACATGCACGCCTGATAGGCATAGACGAAGATGATTAGTCAGTGATCACTAACAATCTAGTAGTAGTCGAATGTTCTGACACATCGAAAAGAGACCCATGGCATACGGTCACGTCAAACGGCCAGCCTGAGTCGGATAAATGGTCCCGCAAGCGTGGTAGACACGATCAGCCACAAAATCAGGAACTACGATGTTATTGAGGAATATCATGTCCTGACTGGGAACAATCCAGTCGTGAATCCCAATTCTTTAATTCCAATACTCCACCATTGTAGTATGTATCTGTTGTTATATTTCGAATTATAACTGAGAAGCATGTCATTTATTTCAATGTTGTCAATACTATTTGCATAAAATGGAAAA